>NW_019208934.1:0-199696 GCF_001890105.1 Penicilliopsis zonata CBS 506.65
AGGTTATCTAACTTCTTTTTAGAAAAGATATTTAAGAAATTATAATACTCCTTTAGAATAAGTTAGGATAGGTTCTTATTTAATTATTCTATATTAATAAGTACTACTCTCTAGGTCTAAGAGTTCTATTAATCCTATTATTTTTCCTTAATAATTTACTTAATCTTTATTAGGCTAGTGATAAAGATCTCTAAATCCTCTTTCTTTATATACTAATAGAACACTAGTGCCCTAATAATAGTAATATTAATTATTATTAGGTTATTATATCTTAGGGAGTCCTTTCTTTCTAGGACTTAATCCTTTTTATTAATAATACTTTTCTTTAGCTCCTACTTTATCTTAGCTAGGTTACTATAATAATAGATAGCCTCTATTTAGGGTGGTCAGTAATAAGTCTAATTTCTTTATTAATATTATTTTACTCTTATCTTTATTATTAGCTTTTTATTATAATAAACTATATTCTCTTAAAATTTCTTTTTTACTATTAATTTACTCTTCTACTATAGTATTATCTTAGGTAATATTATAGACTATTTCTCCTAAAGTTCTTTATTTAGTATTAAGCTCTATTTTAGCTATATAAACTAATTATTTTAATAGTTTAACTAGGCGTCTTATTTTATTATCTAGGTCTTACTAATAATAATATTATAATGCCCTAAGTTAGTAATAAGTATTAGTTTATTTAAAAATTATTATTTATCTACCTATAGGTGTAGAATAATAATATAAATAATTAGAGTCTTAGGCCAGCTGTTAAATCCTTTAATACCTATTAGTTCTAATAAGGGGTATAAAGGGATATTAAAGAATTAAGCTATATCCTTTATTCTCTATATATTAATAAAGATACTTCCTCTCACTCCTATATCTGCCAATATAGTAATTAGTATACTATATCTATTATATAATAACTAACTAGTTATAGTAAAGGGTTATCTACTAATTAGTTTAAATAGGTCTAATTTTCCTATATCTACTTCTACTTTATCTAAGGAGGAGACTTTCCTTAGGCTAAGTCTTTTATTAGCTCTATAGGTTCTTCTTTAGCCTCTAATTCCTTAAGCTTAGCCAGCTTTAAGTTAGTAGTCTTCTATTTAGGGTAAGCCCTAGCTTTATATTTTATTAAGCTATATATAAAGTAAGTATTATAGTCCTCCCTCTACTTCTTAATAGCTAGATTAATAGTAAGATAAGGAGAGTTGTAAGCGTTCAGCTTCTATAAGATAATATATTTAATAATAGGGGTTAACACCTTATTACTTATACTTAAATTAGTAGGCATAATTCCTCTTCTTTTACCTTTACTATAGTTTATATTATTATTTATAACCTCTAATTAATTTGCTATTTTAGAGTAGTATTTAGTAAACTCCTTAAAGGATCTATCCTTATTAATTTTAGGGATAATAAGTTCTTATATATAGTAGCTTAATTTATAATAAAGCTTATTTTAGAGATTATTCTTATTAACTCCTGCCTCTATAGCCAGGTGTATAAAGTTAAAAAGGAAATTATAAAATTTCTCCTATTTCTAGAATAGATAATAGAATAATACTTTAGCATTAGTGACTTAGTTTAGATCCTTATAAATAGTCTCTAGATAGTTAAGGATATTACTAATTATATTATAGGGGTTCTTTATATTATTCTAGAGTCTAAGAGTTATATATTTATAGGCCTTTTTATTTATATAATTAAATATATAGGCAATATAAAGTTCTTTAATATTATAATAATCTCTATTAGTATGCAGCTTCTACTTTATTAATATTAGCTAATTATTAAATTTAAGATCCTTATTATTAATTAGTATTAGGGGGTTAGGTAGTTTAGTAGAGTACTTAGGTCTATAGGAATTATAAGGTTTAAAGGTTTTATTAACTAAGGTAGTATTATTAGTAGTATTATATATAAGAGCTAATATAAATTCTATATATTTATTCTCTATAACTATAAGTCTAGTCTATACTTCCTTTAGTTGCGACTAGGTTTCTTTTAACTATTTATTATTCTTTAGAGCTAATATAGCCTCAGCTTTAGTATAAAGCTTCTTATTTATTAATTATTAGTTACTTTTAGTCACTAGATATAATATTATATCTTATAGTATATTTAGATTATTTATATAAAGACTAAAGAACTATTTTTTTATTATCATGTCTTTAGTTCTATTAAGGGTCTCATGACATCTAGATGACACTTAGGGGTTATTATTTAGTCTTATTATATTTTTATTATTAACATAATCTAGTAATTAGATATAATAATAGAATCACTAGATAATTAGAGTATCATTTAACTACTATTAATTATATAGAAATTAGGATTAATTAATTTAAATATTATATAACGGCCCTAAGTAAATAAATAATTAATTAGTGGCTTCAATACTAAAATATTTAAATAAGGAGGGGAAAGAGGAGAGGAGAGAGAGGTGTGTTATAAGGCGCGTCTAATATCTCTCTCCCCTTTCCTGCACTAAGCTAAAACAGGAATAGCGGCCCTATTCACCACAACCTGCCTAAGGCATACAAACGACCTCGCCGTCGCCATGACAATACTCCTATCTATTCTATTATTAAGGGAGAACACGTGATGTTCTGAGGGCCACAATTGACTAGTGAAATAATTCGCATTTTAGAAAGACTCTTGGCTCGGCATGGTGTATTATTAGGACCTAAAACTTATTACTTTACTAATTATCAGTAACTAAATGGCTAAGTTGATGGTTAAGGTAGTGATAAAGTAATTGATTCTAGCCCACTCTAAGGAAGAGGCGTCTACTTTACTATATAAGCAGTAAAGGAAAAATATACCGACTGTTGTGCTACTCCTGCATACTCTTGCATACTATACAGTACTACAGATAATAGCTGAGCTATAAACCGAATCTTTGCCTCCAGAGACAATTTACATATTGAAACTAGAGTTTACCATACATCTTCATCTCTCTGAGATTACCTTCATTATACCAGGAATGTTCTTCAGTAGGTTCATTAAAAGCAGTGAAAAATGGTTTACATCTCTTAAGAGCTTCCTTCCTGCTATGTTGATCAGATCAGCGGAATAATACCATTGGTGTAATATCATGAAACCCCTCTCTAGCTCATCCCCTGCTGTGCATGCAGGATAAATTCTATCTAGTTTCTTTTTACCCCTCTTCCTCTATTACCAGGATCTCCACTGCATCTGAAAGGGTGTAAATGGCGAAGAAACCAGGTAATTTTTATTATTTTTAATGCCTCTTAGGAAGGCAAAAGTATAGTAGCACACTGTTTTTTCTACTGTTCTCACTGAATACCACCTTTGAAGATTCTACATAAACCGCCGCAGGGGAGAAGTTAAGAGTACCCATCACATATTTTAATGACAGAAAAGCAGAGAGACCATGTGACGGCTTTCACCCCTATTGGCTACCCATAATAAAACCAATAAATGTTGTAGAGAGCCCCCACATCTCAAAATCTACAAATAGTAGCAGGTGTTCCTTGTACATGAGTTAACTGCATTAGGACTAATCATCTTATACACATCCAAGTCCCCACCAGGCCACATTTCAAAGGCCATCCGCCCCCATCGGCAGTTATTCCCTATCCCACTCCTACACTCCCTGTACATCCTGTACATACATCACTTTCTATATTCTTTTTTTCGGTCATTATGTCACAGGCCACTAAAGCGGAGCATATCCTAGACCTCGTTTCAATCACGAGTATTGTCCAGTTTATCAAGAGAGACTGGACTGGACCCGTTCTTGATATTCCGCGAAACGGAAATGAGCATCCGTCATTGACTGGCTTCTTAGTTGGTCGAAAATGGAATGCAAACTGGGAATCTTGGGGATCACTACTTCTGTCCTATCTCTCATCAAGAGGGTTGGCTTTGAAGGAGAAGGATTGGCTATCTAAGCAGCAAAAGCCTCCACTGCTTATACAGGCGCACCAGATCAAAGACGTCATAATACCAAACTGTTATGGATTACGACCAGAGTTTATCAAGGCCCTTAATCTTTCCCCAGAAAGTCGGGCGCTCGATGCGCTGAGAGTGGGCGAGAAGCTTTTACGCATTGAGAATGCGCTGGGAGTGCCTGGCATTTCACTGGTACTACTACCCGCTATCACCAAATTTTGGCATCTACATGATGATGAGCTACTGCATCTCATTGAAGCTCTTCAAAGTAAACCGCATAGGCACATTGTCATACTTGCAAACGAACTAAACCTCTGGGAGTGGGTGGGGCGATACCAAAAGTGGCATGAAAAGCATACTGGTGAGATCCCTTATACCTGAATCCGAGCTGAAACTAGGCTGACAGATAAAGGAATAGCCCATGAAGAGAAGGGACTAGACCATAAAATCAAAACGGTGGGATTTCCATGCATCCTCGAGGATAGGCGATTCTGAAAAACCCCCCTAAAGTAGAATGGTCTCTAGTGGAATAATAAGGCCCATATAGGCTTCTCCTTTGATGAGGAAGATATTTCTAGGTATTAGTTTCAGCTAAATATCTATCTTCTTATTAGCAGAAGGACAGTTGTCTTCCCATATGCTATATAATAAGGGCCAGACGGCAAAGACGCCATGATTGTGCCTAATCTTACCCCTAATAACATAAAACACAGAAATTAATTTCTTTAATAGGTGTGCTCGCAGAAGTTCATATTCTCTATTTATATTATTTATTATATTTATATCTTTTAGGCCGACAATATATAGACCTTAAATAGTAACTTAGTTAAATTTAACGCCAAGCTTAGTCGCCACCCTCTGTTCTAGCCACTATATAATACTAGTATTAGTAACCTGGAAATAGAGGTTTAGTGATAATTAGACTAGTAGTACTTATATCTATATCAGGTCCTCTATATTTTATAAGCTCCTTATAGTCAGTATTTCTAATAGCTCAGATAGTTAAACCCTAGAACCTTTTCTCTTTTTTTTTAAAATACCTAATAACTCTCTTAACCAGTGCCTCGTCAGGCAATTTGCAGTCAATACTTTGGTACCCTAATTGCTCCATATTTGCATTCTTCAGATCATGGGCGGCCTCGTATTGTTTGTCTTCTTCTGTTAGGTGGGGTGAGGGCATCTTGATGACTCAGCTCGGCTATCACGTGATTTATCGAGCGGTTGTGGATGAAAGAGACCAGATGTCTTAAAGAATGTCTGCCCAGGCTGTATTGAAAATGCAGAGCAATAGATCGTAGACTACTGCCAATAAAACTAGATTCCAGTAAAATCTGTGATGATTGAAACCTAAAGCTTTATCCACCACAGAAGATGCAGTCTTTTATATCCAGGCATTCACTGTGCTGTATCTATGAGTTGGTTCTACAACAGTACTATCTCTTTTACAATATTCTAGGAATCAGCATATCCAGTAGTATCATGCATCATGGCCCACAATATATCGAAGGTGTCATTGGGAATCGTATGCATGGAGGAAAATGAATGCCAGTTATTTTTCCGGCTTCAGACGGTCAATAGACACATTGTACACCGGATGCTAGTTTCAATTGTGCATGCTGGCTGGCGCCTCCCTTAGAACTATGTCTAGCAGGTTGGGAAATGAATCATGTAGATGTTCCCTACCACCTTCCATCCTAATGAGCTCCTTAAGAGAGACTTGCTTCCACGTTGTTCCAAGGATTCTAGCATCAATTTTCATATTCTTATTGATTCCATTTGCATGGTATATGGTAGTACCAACTTGGAGGACCTTTCGCGTATCCGAGGAAGTGCCGTATTTCTGGAAAAACGGTCAATTGAGAGTGTTTACCCATGGATGTGGACTGTTCAGCTCACCGCCGGCTCCTGTGGTGTAAAGTGTTCAGGTACAGGGGGCACATGGAGCCCAGCCCCCTGGTCTTCCACAGATGACAATGACTGTAATGTACCGTCTTGACATCTCATCCATGCTTGCAGACACCGTACGCACGTCAAAATGGAATCCCTGGAGAAGTTAACGTCGGTCAACGTGTAGGTTGCATAAGTGTTTAAGATCTTACATTGCAAGTCAAGCTACCAAATAACCAAAGTATAAAGGTGGTTGATTCAATAGAAATCCATTGCTATCAATATACATGGTAGACTACTTATATTAAGATTCTATTTGAATTTACATCTCCTGCTACGTCCTAGCATCCCTGTAGCAATGTACTGATAGCTATAGTTGTACATAAGGTGATACTAAAGCCCCATATGGTAAGCATTATCTTGGCGCGCAATGGCCACGGCATTCCTCTTTGTGCTGAAGAGCTTTTAGTGTCGTCGCGCATGAAGAGTTGGAGAACAATTATTCTTCGCGCGCGAGGAGATAGGGCTTAGGGTACACTAATTCTTCATGTTTGAGTAGGTACTGGTATTGATGTAACAATTCTTCGCGCGCGAAGGGTTAGGACTTAGTGTACCTTAATTCTTCGCTCTCGATGATTTAGGGTGTTGGTGTAATAATTCTTCGCGCGCGAAATGCTAAGGGCCCTCAGTGGAGAAAATAACTATAAAATACCTCATATTTACATCCTGAATGTGAATCTTTGCAATTAAGCAAAACAACATACATGCTTTATATCCAAGTAAGCCCTATCTATATATTATATTTATAGCCCCACTAATTTACCCTAGCAGAATGTGTTGGGTGAGGCGTAAAACACCTGCTTTTTTCCCTGATTGCACGGGGAAGGCAACAGGAGAATGTGAAAATAATGATCCTGTTGAAGACCATATTCAATGGTGCGAAGCTGCTGTACAGAGAGGTACAGACTGTGATCCTGCTACTCCAACCACGCAGACGAGTTCTACTCGACGCAAAGTTAATTGCCCTCGGCATCGCGAAAACAAGAAAGGCAACGGTGGGAATCAGCCAGGAGGTGGCTCTGGCAGTAGCGGGGAGGCGAGCGGAGGGGTTTCTGCAGGGAGCGAGGTATCCGTTCATTGAAATGGTTAGTCATCAAGTATTGTAGCCTAAGGCACATTTCTTCTCGGCCACCAGG
This sequence comes from Penicilliopsis zonata CBS 506.65, assembly GCF_001890105.1. Classification (NCBI taxonomy): domain Eukaryota; kingdom Fungi; phylum Ascomycota; class Eurotiomycetes; order Eurotiales; family Aspergillaceae; genus Penicilliopsis; species Penicilliopsis zonata. The sequence goes on from NW_019208934.1 coordinate 7,002, forward strand.
GTTCGGGCTCCGGCCCTAATTAGTCATTCCTTAGTCATTTTTGTCACGTGATCATTACCTCATTAGGCCGGCCGGTCGCGTATATAAATACCAGAACAACCTTCTCGTGTCCAACAAGTGTAAAACGATCACGTGCCGTAAATGCTTATTATCCCATTCATCTGTCGCATTTTAGCGTCTTGGCGCGGAAATCGGCGGTCTTTTATCCGACTGGCTTAGTAAGGCTCGATAAGGGTAAGTATGAATACCTTGACTGATACAGCCCCATAGATTCTCCTAGTTCCACTGACATAGGCCAATCGGAGCCAAGTTGGCCGAGCTCCGCGCCAAGATGCTAAAATGCGACAAGCGCGACAGACGAAGGGATAAGCCCTGTAGAACCAGTGTACTTGGTGATTCCAATTCATCTCTCTTTTATGTACTTGCCTTAAATATAATCATATATGGCCTCATCACTTTTCATTGATCTTGACCATCAGCCTATTCGTGAGAACGACACTCTTGGGTATGGAAGATCAGGGGTAGTCATCCTTCGTGATGGCTTAGCTGTTAAAATACCTTTGAGACATCCTTGGAGTACTGATATCGATTTCGAAATCAATATGGGTGTTATTCACCGCGAGCAAGAAATTTATCGCCGACTTCAATCATCTCAGATTATTGGTGTGGTCCCTTGTGTTCACTTGCTGGACAATGAGACTCACCTCGTATGGATGAAAAATGGAGATATTCGAGCCTACCTGAAGAAAAATGCCGTGTCTCGCAGGCTTCAATTGGCATGGTTTCGTCAAATGACCCAAACAATCAGTCAAATACATGACAGCCGCGTGCTTATTGCCGATATTTCCTGTCGCAATTTTCTCCTCGATTTAAATTTAGCGATAAAGCTCTGTGATTTCAGTGAATCATCTCTTCTGCCTCTGGAGACGGACATGGAATCTGCTGACGACAACGGATTTTCAATTTTCACAGATATTGGACAACTTGGTGCAGTGATGTATGAAGTCATTACTGGACAACAATGTGAATTCAATCTCTTCAGAGATAACGCTGCTGATGATGGCCGAGCTACCTGGCCACGACGAGACTCACTTCCGAACACTCACGAAATCTGGCTTGGTACAATCATTGAAAAGTGTTGGGATGAACGGGGGTTTCCAAATGCACAGTGTTTAAAGGAGGCGCTGGATTCTGTTGCTGAACAAGATATAGTAGAAACAGGCGTTTCTAGCAACAGAGTGTCTCCAAAAAGAACGTCAAAACTCTTCATTCTAGCGACTATCGTCGGTGGTCTGACGATTTTTATAAATCGAGTTTGGAAATAATCAGCATTCTGCAGCATACTATCATGTCTTTTTCTTAAGATACAACGGCTCTGTCTTCTAGTTGATAATGCCATTCTCATGCTCATAATCTCATTCTTTATATCACCCGGACGCGTCTGCCGGCAGGCATGTGCAGGAGCCGTCGCCACTTGCCCAGGACGGCCAGCCCGCTCCCACCCGCGGCTGAGAACAGTTGCCACTTAGTCTGGAATTCCGCTCCGCACTGCCAAGGCCTCCACTGGATCCTCGTCCGCCAGTTGCCCAGATCTCGTGTTAATCCTGCTGTTCCTCCACGTAAGCGCCCCGCCCTCCTATCTCCTTGTCTATGGCTAACAGATGTCCTGGTCACCTCTCCAAACAGTTTTCACCGTCATTTTGGGTCACTTTGGCGCCGCGTCAACTGACGTGCGCATTTGCCGCCCGGTGCCCGGCACTGGGCAGTCAACTGGTGTAGGTCGTACAGCTGCGTGGAAAGTGGGCAAATCTGGGCATCTAATACTTGCCGAAAAGTTTGAACCCGGGAGCGTTTGCACGTGTAGTCAGTAAAGGGAGGTGAGAAAATTAGATGAAAAAGTAGTAGTTTATAGAGCCGCTGCCTCATTCCGGCGCGTTGCCATGCGTTGGTGGCCCGGTGCCTGTTTGCCGAGTGGCAAAAATCCTGGTCCTGGTCCTGATCAGTATCCGAAGACGTCGGCAGTGAGAGCAGTCGCAGGTAGGTGAGGCGGCCTATACCCATTAAAAGCCAAAGAGCCGCTGGTCTTCCTTAGTGAGGCGGAGCGCGAGCACGATGCCAGCAATCTCCGCCGCCACCACCATCTCTATTGTCTCCAGGCCATGTAGGCCTGGCGGATCACCAATGGTTCTAGAGCCGCCGCTGTGGCGCCCACTTCCTGGTAGTGTCCCAAGTCGTCCATGTTTATCTTCAGGGTGTATCTGCAGTACTCAGTTCGGGAGGTCGTCTAGCCACAGACGGCGCCTAGGCCATGGACGGCAGTGATGACTGCATATATTGTGATCGGTGGCGTTTAGATTAGTGTTTCGATCGACTCAGAGTACCGGAAGTTCTGGATGTGGTCCAGGTTAGCCTCTGGTGGTTTCGGGAAGAACAATCGGAGCATTTTGGCCTTCCTGGTCCGGCTGGTACTGGAGCGTGTCCGTTGGTCTTGCAAGAGGGGGGAGGGGGTGTACGCTTAGCATGGCGGGCGATCTTTCGCAAGCGATCAGCTTCAAGATATGTGTATGTATCAGTGCGGTTCCCCCGCGCGCGGGCCCTCGTCGAGTCCTCATACAGGAACGGGAGGAGGACCGACGTAGGAGACGGATCAACTTATTTTTCCGTTAGAATTGCCTTTTTTCTTCTAATCATGTGATCCGCAATGTACCCAAACCCCACTTAAGGATGCCTGCCTAAAACATTATATAACTTAGATTTTCTTTAAGCTCTTCAGCAATGAGCAATGAACAAGTCGAGATTCATTTCACAGTCACAGATTGATGCAGATACAGAAGCACTCGAAACATCAGGTATATTAAATCTTCAAGCTGATCTCCTTGGAAGGCGTCGAACTCTTGGATCCTCGATATGGTTCCCGGATATAATCTTGCAGATCTAGTTGAGCTTGATGAAGATTTTATTCACCTGATCAATATTGCTGTATCGGAATACACAAAAAGTCCCGAGCCATATGATGCGAGCATGCAGTCATATTACCCTTTATATGTCTCCGAAACTTGCGCGACTATTTTACGGAAAATTGAGGAGAAATACCTACCAAAGGTGTGATTTGATAAAATATATTCGGGAAAAATTGCTAATCAGCCAGATACCCAATGATATATTAGATGCGACACGCATCGGCGATAAACGATCGAACGTATTCTTCCTTAAACGCGGACCATTTTTCCCACGACCTGCTGTTGCATATATTGTGATTGTTCTACGGAAAAAGGACAGTCTCAACATATATGCAGAAGATTTAAAGGCTACAAGGGTGCAATTAAACAACAAAGAAGGTTCTATCAATTTTATATCAGGAAATAGCCGGTTGATGGCTGAAGGAGATGGCAATCTACTATGCTTGGTATTGGCTTTAAAGCAGTTATAGCCATCAAATATATTTCAATGCTATCTAGACTACGACTGTATCCGAGATTCAAATTTTGAGGTTGGTAGGATGGGTGTAGTGGACGGTGTTAGAACGCCTGCATACAGAAGCCGGGGCCGAGACATCAAAGAATAGTTAGCTCATGATTTCTCTACCATTGGATAGACAGTAGAAACCAACTCTAGATGTATTAAAAGAGACAATTCAAGACCATATAGTAAAACTATGAGGGAGGTGAATAAATATAAAAAAATAGTTCTGGCGTACTAGACTAAACTGAGGCTTCTCGGAAAGTAATAAAGATACTCCGGGCTTACTTAGTCAGGATGTTTAATCAGTTCCCCCACTTCTAACAATTGCTTCTCCGATTCCTGTCACCGAAAGGGATCTTGGTAAAATGGGCATAACTGAGAGCAAATTGCTAGCTCTCAATATCCTTGAAGAATGCGAAAAGGCTGAGAATGCAGGCCAAGCTGAACTTGATCCTAATTTCTTGTGGGCGTCTAATGTATGAACCTTCTTTTTTCTTGCTCGTACAAGCTTTCCTTCTAATAACAGTATTTAAGCACATCGAGAAAGTTGCCAAGTCGATATTCAGAAAGTTACCAAGCCGAATTCGTGTCCAGGAAAATAGGGTGGAACGTCATTCCCGTAGGGTCTCCCCTATAATACTTTCTCCAGAATTGCAGCCGTTCTTGAATCTGTCTCAACACTCCCCTCAAAACTTTCAGAAAAGCCTTTCTGCCCTCGCATCAGATGAAGAGTATGTGGAACTCCATGGATATGAACTCATCGCCAGATCTTTTCTATGGACCGATGAAATGAAAGAGGGCACAATTCAAAAGATTCATTGCCGGCTGAGTTATACCATCTTCTTTCTAATGACAATGTGTATCCAAGAAGCCGGCCAGAGTCAGGATGCAATCGCCTCTCTTTCTCAAATTATTAATGGTATTCTGAAACTACATCATGCTAGAGTCCAGAAAAAGCTGCGCTCCTGGGTTGAATGGGGCGAAAGACTCTGGCTCTTATCTCAAGAACTAGGCGGCCCTGGAGTTCTGGTACTCCTTCCCAACGACATTGGAGAATCCATGTATGTATTAAGTTTAAAGCTGCTTCTGTGGTGATGCTGAATTGACATAGATGGCTACACGAGCTTCCCAAGAAAGGCGCAAGGCGAGATTTATTATTAGACTCGCTCAAGCAGAGAGGCATCACCAATGAAGCACAGAAATCAGCTGCCCATGACATAATCCTCGAAATATTACAACAATTTTTACAGAAAGCTGGATTTGCTTTTCCTCAATTCAAAAGTGAGTAGGGAAATCCTTTGCTAGGCTATTAGATTGCTTATGCTTTCTAGGAAAAATCATATGGCCTCGGAAAAAGAATATGCCTAATACAACTACTCAAGGCTTCAGTTCTCATGGTTTTCCACAAATACAGTCATCTGCAAACCACCGTCAACCATTTAATAAGTCATATGATGGAAATCTCATGGAATCCGACAAAGAGACAAATGTCCTCCACAATCGTTTAGAGCCAAAAAACCAATCGCAGCTGGGTCTAATAGGTCCAATAAGCACAGCTTATGATGATCCGAATCCCATGGACATGATGATGCCCCCGTTCCAGCCAGCAAGCATAACTTATGACGATCTGAATCCTATGGACATGATGATGCCTCCTTTCCAGCCAGCAAGCACAGCTTATGACGATCTGAATCCTATAAACATGCTGATGCCTCCATTCCAGCCAGCAAGCACAGCTTATGATGATCTGAATCCCATGGACATGATGATGCCTCCATTCCAGCCAGCAAGCACAGCTCATGATGATATGAATCCCATGGACATGATGATGCCTCCATTCCAGCCAGCAAGCACAGCTTATGACGATCTGAATCCTATAGACATGCTGATGTCTCCATTCCAGCCAGCAAGCACAGCTTATGATGATCCGAATTCCATGGACATGATGCTGTCTCCATTCCAGCCAAGAAACACAGCATATGATATTTGAACCCTGTGGACATGATGACATTGTCACAACCTTAGGATATCTAGGGTCAACTGTCCTAGTTTAAACCACGAAGTGAGGCTTCGAACGGTTAGACCTATTCCTTTTCCCGAGGGAATTCGTAATATTTCTTTGCCAAGTCACTACTCAGGAGGAGATCCATCTTAAACAGTATAATAATGAGAAAGAATGAATAAATGATTGATTGATGATGACAGTAGTTACACGAAAGACACCTTAATATAGTACTCTATAGAAGATAGTGCCACCCATAGCACCTCCTGACGCTAGTTTGGTCTAGGACCTGCCTCCCGGTTCTTCAGTTAAACAAGTTGATGACCTTAGAGGGAGGTCCACCCTTTACACTCTAATAGGTAACCACCAAAATAGTGTATCTACTTTAATGATACAGCAGTAGAGCCGGCGAGAAGGTAATCTATAACTAATGTCACTCTAGGTGAAGGTGAAAGATGTAGGCTAATTCACTACAGACAGGCAGATAAATCACTAATCTAGTTAGAGATCCTAACATACTAAGATGGTATCCTAATTCACCACCTACAGTACTCTGGACGCCGGTTTAGTCTAGGACCATAAAGGAAAGAAAGAAAGACAGGCCTGGCCTCTGCCAATGACTACTTACTGACTGCGCCCCAGAACTCCCAGGTTTAGAACCATGTCTTTGCTATTATACTTAGAAATAAAGTTAAATAACTCTAGTTCTTTAGTAATTAGACCTCTGGAGTCTAGTTCCACAGGTTTGTCTCTAAGAAGGATAGTTAGAAGTCATAGTACAATAAGTAGAGGGTTTCTTACTAGGTAACGACAGCGCCGCCAAGACTAGAGTACTAAGTCAACCAATTTAATCTAGACGGTCAGAAGATTCACTGATCTAGTAAGGAATCCTACCATACCATTTTTATGATGCCAATGATTGCCACGGCAGCTGCATGCTTGAGAAACATCTGGTGTGCCTATCTTGATGATATTGTCGAATGGCTTTCTAAGCCATCAGAGAGGGATGAATCCTCTCCATATTGCTGATGGATAGGGGCCAGGCAGACCTAAGGTCTACAGTAAGTGACACAGCTGTCCATGTTTCACGACTGCCTTTGAGGAAGGGAAGGCAAATGGAATCGCAAGATTTTGTATGCAGAAATCTCGGTATTGTAACGGCCCAAGCTTGGAGATATGAATGGTTTTTAAACGGCTACTTCAAAAAGATAATTGATGGCAGGGTGACAGCAGGGTATAATATGACGCAATATAATATTGTACTATCACAATAGCCAGCTGTAAGCAATCTAGAAGAAATGGTTGATCATAAAAATTGAGTAATAATGATGTGTTAACTACGACGGATATATGGATACCTATCGTCAGATATACAGTTTCTCTTTATATTGTTTACTTAACCATTTATTAACTATTTCCTATTGATATTCCTATTATTTGCATATTATCAGGGCCTAACCCTACTATATACTTATATATTACAGACAATATTTATCCCTAAAAGTTATCTAGTTAATTAATTTAATATTATCCTATTATTAGCTCTATATAAGGAAAATCCTTATATTATTTAGCTAAAAGTTATAAGCCTAATTATATCTAGTTAATATAACTTATTTACACTAATTTACTAGATAGTAAGTTAACCTATTAATAATATTAAGTATTATAAATAATTATATTACTTTAATAGACCACCTATAAATATGACCTCTAATATTAATAAGATTATCCTAAAAGATAAGGATAATTGGCCTCTATAGTATATAGCTATATTAAGATATATATAATCCTTACTTATATAAGAATATATAGATTTAGAATATAAAGATATATTAAAGGAGCTATAAGCTTTAACACCTGCATCCTATTAGCAGGGCGTAATAATACTAGAGAAACTTATTATAGTAGAGTAAGCCCTATATAAATATATAATTAATTATTATTATAATAATATAAAATCATATTAAAAGAAGTAAGGCATAATTATTAGGCTTTATAATTAAATTATAGAGATAATTAATAAATACTTATAAAACTTAATTAGTATAATTAAGATTCTATAAGAGATGCTAAAGTAGCTATAGGCAAGATATATACTTAATAATAGTACTTAAATAATATAGCTAGGCCATAAATAGAATAATATCTAGCTAAAAATAATTAATAAAGAAAGCTTTAATAAATAACTTATATACTAAAAGATACTTTATCTTAAATATTATAGCTTTAAGCTTAACACTATTATAGATATAAAGTAAGTAGTATATTAATTACTTAAATAAATTAACTTATTCTATTATAAATATATAAGTATAATAATATACTTAATTTAATAAAACTAGATAGTTAAATACTTATTAAAGATATTAGTACTAGATATATTAATTAACTTTAGAGAATAGTAAGGACTATAAATCTCTTAAAATAATAATATAAATATATTTATATTATTTAAAGATTATAATAAGGATAGATTAAAGACAGCATTATTAAAAAAGATGTTATTATACTATATTTATAGAAGAAGATATTAATTTAAAAAATATTATTATATTAATAAATAGATTTACCCTAATAGCTAGGTACTAAATATAGAAATAATAAAATAATTTAATATTACTAAAGAAAAGAAACTAGTGCTTTATAAGATTATAATAAGGATATATAAAAAAGTAAAGGAGGAGTATAAGAAGTTAAATCTTATAATATAGAATAAAAATATTAATATAGTGGCTTATTAACACCCTAAAAATGTCTAGTTAAGCTTAAAGATAATATTAATAGTATTAAATAATATAAAGGGGAATTATCCCTTATAAGACAGCTTTATCCTAGACTTAAGAATAGATACTTATATCTATAACTAATATAGTTAATTTATATCCTTTATATCCCTAAATCTTATAATATATACTAGAGAGAGTAAGAGCACCTATTATAAAGTTAGGAGTATTATTATTAAGCCCTATATAGTTAATAGTAAGATAATAAATATACTACTTAAAGATATTATATATTTATCTTAATTCTATACTAATCTTATATCTATAAACCTGCTTAAAAAGGACAGTATTATATAGGATTAAGAGGAAGAAGTATTATATAAAGAATATATTAATATCTATATAATAATTAAGAGATACTCTCTATATATACTTAAATTTAATAAGATATTAGTATTTATAATAATAATAGCTTAATAGGAGCCTTAAGCAATAGAAATAATATATTTAAAGAAACCCCTAATAGTAAAAGGGACTATAAAGACCTGGCACTAACACCTAGGTTATATTAAGTATAATATTATTTAATATCTAGAGATATAGGTTAATAGTATAATAATCACTAATAAAGCCTATAAACCAATAAATATTAAATATTATAAGTATTATCTATTAGTATTAAATTAATAGATATTATGTTGACCCTATATATATATAGTAAAGCCATTTAACTAAGTATTATTTAATATAATATAGATAATAACTAGATATTAAGGAGAGAGGTAGATTATATACTTTATTAATAATATAACTTAATTTCACTAGGTAAGATATATTATTAGTAACATAGATATTTAAATAACTATTTAAGTATTTAAAAACTAGGTAATATGTTAATTTAATAAGTAGGTAAAGGCCTACTATATAGACTATAAGACCTCCCTTTATAAAGACTTTATAGACGCAATTATATCAGGCATTATAAGGCCGGCACTGACGCCGCCCTATAAGCCATCTAACTAAGCATACTATGCGACTGTTAGTTGACGTTGGGCATTGATCAGGCACTCATTAAGTACCCCACTTAGAGTTAGGATATATACTATCCCCCCTAGATAGAATAGAACTTTAAGCACTTTATCTTATTCTTTTATTAAACTTACTATAGACTTCTTATATCCCTAGACCTTACTATTATCTAGTTATATTAATATCTTACTTATCTACCCCTAGTAGTATAAGGTTACTACTTATAATTTAAAATACTTCCCCTATATATTAGATTAAAGTGACTTTAATCTAATATAAGAATCCTAGGGCCATAAGAGACCTATACTTAGAAATAACTTAAAATAAATAATATATTAGTAATAAGCCATTACCTTAAGAATATTAAACTAATTATTAAGAATACTTAATTATTCTTAAGTAACCTCTAGCACTAAGGCATCTATAACTAATTAATTAAATATTAATATAAATAAATTAATCTATACTATAGAGGGGCCTAAAGTACCTTTTAATATTTTAATAAATTAAGTAAAGGAATAGTTAGTCTAAGAACTTTTTAAAGATTTATTTAATAATTTACTAACTTCCTCTAGACTTATAATTAATTAGGAGTATTAAGATATTATACTTTAGCTAGCTCTTATAAATAATAAAGTACTATAGTAAATATTATATACTATTAAATAATATTTATTAATAAAGGCTATTAAATATTTAGAGCCTAAATTTTATATAAGTAAATTTATAAAGAAGCTTTATCTTTAGAAATATAATCTTTTAGTCTATATAGAAGCTAAACTATCCTTCTTCTAGAAAGAAGAGGGTAAAGTATAATATATTAAAAGTTAACTCTAAAATAATATAAAGATAAAATAGCTAGGGCGCTATAACTTAAAACTATAGACTCTAATTAGACTATTTAACTTTTTATATTAATAATATAAGAGAGACTATAATAAAGGGTTAATTATCTTTAGTAAACTCTAGAATCTATAATAAAAGTAGAATTAAAGTATTATAAATTTCTTTAGTAACTAGAAGAATACTATATAGATATTTATTATAAGTTAAGTAATCACTAAGAATCTTATCTAGAATTAATTTTTTATATATATAATTAAACTAAAGCTATATAAAGAGATTACTAGAAATCTAATTATCCTTTATAATATTAACTCTATTATAAGCTTCTTCTTAACTATTAAATCTAAGAAGTATATATTAAAGGGTTTAGAATAAAGCAGCTTATAAAGGATAGAATTATCTATTTATAGAGCTACTAATTATAATCTATTAATAACTATAATATTAATACTTAGTAAAGGTATTAGTAATTAATATAAGAAGTCCTAAAAGAGGGGGAGAGATAAGGATATTATAAAGAATATAAAGAGGTAATATTCTTCTTAATAGCTTTTATTAAAGAAATAAGAGTAGTAAATAAAAAAAAGATATTACTTTATTTATAATAAGATTAGATATATTTCTCTAAACTATCTTAAAAAGGAGAAGAAGCTAAGTTAAAAGAAGAGTAATACTAAAAAAATAATTAGTAATCTTAATACTATTATAGTAGAATAAGAACTCCTTAATATATTAGTTTTAGCCTATATATAAAAAAGTAACTTTAATTAACTATCCTTTATTATAGCTAATATTTAGGTTACTCTTAAAACTAGGTATATTAAAGTAAAAACACTATTAAATAGTAATACTTAAGAGGACTTTATTTCTTATTATTTTCTATTTATTAATAACTTAAGTCCTATATATAAATACTTAGGACTTATTAAGTTTATTAATAATTAGACTATCTTTTACTTTAGCTTATTCTCCTTAATAATCTTTATCTAAAATACTTAAAAATAGGTAGAGTAATATAATATTCTTTATAATATTATTAATATATAAGGATATAATCTTATACTAGAGTAAATATAATTAATATATATTAATCTATATATTAATTTTATTATCTTAATCTAGTATTATCTTAGGTAGCTTACTAAATAAATTAAAATTAATTTTATAAACTATTTTATTAAGCTTTTTTATAATAAAATTATCTACTTCTTATTTATAAACCTTATTTTAGGCTTTATAAGGGCCTTTAGTCTACTTAAAGTTTATTAGGCTTATAAGAGTATCTTCTTTAAGTATAAGATAAGACTCTTTCTTATAAGAACTATAGAATATAAGATTAAACTTATAGGTAATAAGCTGCCCCCTTAGGGGACTATATATAGCTTATTAGCCCCTAAACTAGAGATACTTTATAAGTATCTTTAAGAAAAGATATAGTAGAGCTAGATTTAGCCCTTAATAAGCCTTATTAATATATTTATTCTTTTTATTAAAAAATCTAATAATATATTATAACTATATATTAACTATAAGGCTCTTAATATAGTCACTAAAAAGGACTATTACTTTTTACTATATATTAATAAGCTAATAAATTAGGTAGTGAGTATAAAATTCTTTACTAAGCTTAACCTATATAATATTTATTATTAAATCTATATTTATAAAGGTAATAAGTAGAAGACTTTCTTCTATATATATTATAATTAATATAAATATCTAGTAATGCCCTTTAGACTTACTAATATATTAGCTACTTTTTAATCCTATATTAATAAAGCTATGCGCAGAATTTTAGATATTTTCTATATAGTTTATCTAAATAATATCTTTATCTTCTTAAAATTAGAAGAGGAATATATTAATTATATTAATTAAGTATTATATTAATTATATACTTATAACCTATATATTAAGCTATTTAAGTATAAATTCTATAAATTAAAGCTAAAATTCCTTAATTTTATTATAGGCTAATATAGCTTTAAAATAGATTTAGCTTATATTAATATTATTAAAGAATAGCCTAAATTATAAATATTCTATAACCTATAAGTCTTCTTAAGGTTTATAAGATACTTTTATTAGTTTATAGATTAATATTTTAACTTAATAGTACCTCTTACTAACCTTACTTAAGGCATAAAGAAGAGGAAGCTAATATAAGCTTTTATATTAATATCTACTATAAAAAAGGTATTTAATAAGCTTAAAGAAGCCTTTATAAATCTATTTATTCTAACTTATTTTAACCTAGAATAAGAACTATATTTAATAATTAATATATTTAGGTTTATAATTATTATAATTTTATTATAACTAGAAGATACTAAAGGGGAACTTAAGATAAGAATAAGTATATAGTATTCTATACCTTTTTACTCTTAAAAGCTAAATAATATTAAATAATAATATAATACCTATAATTAGGAGCTTCTAGTTATTATTAAGGTATTTAAAACTTAATATTACTACCTTAAAGGCTCTAAGTATCTTATATAGGTATAGACTAATTATACTAATTTAAAATACTTCTTTATTATAAAGATATTAATTATATATTAAATATATTAAGTAGAATTACTAGCTTTATATAACTTCTATATTAAATATAAGCTAGAGAAGATAAATCTAATAGATGCTTTATTATACTATTAAGACTATAAGCTAATCTCTAGAAAAGAGGATATTAATATATTACTAATACTATAGTATAAGCTATAGCTTAATTTATAGTAAATATATCTATAAGAGAGTAAGGATATTCTTTAGGGGATATAAATATAGAGACTAGAGTATCTAAGACTCCTAATATTAAGAATATTAATTAAGGAAATAGCTAACTATAAGGACTCTCTAAATAAACTAATAATTAACCTTAAGTAGCTTCTTATAAAGTTATAGTAAGGAGACACCTTTATATAGTTAACTCTATAGTCTTTTAGGGCATCTAATATAGTATAAGTAATTTATAAAGAGAGATAAAATATAAAAGATAAAGGCCTCCTCTATAAATATAGATCTATTATTATACCTCTTAATTTAGTAGTTAAGTAGAAACTTTTATAACTCTACTATAATAACCCCTTTATAAGATATTTAGAAATATAGAAAATACTTAAACTAATTAGCTAGAAGTACTACTAGTTAACCTTATATTATAATATTAAAGAGTATATATAAATATATTATATATATTAAGTTATAAAGATACCTAGAACTAAGTTAGCTAAGTAATTATCCTTATTATTAATAGTTAAAAGACTATAATAGAGCATCTTTATAGATTTTATTATAAGACTTCCCTTATTAAAGAATAAGATTAATAGTTATATATATAATACTATCCTAATTATTATTAATAAGTATACTAAATACTCTCTATATATTTTAGCTAAGGGTATAATAAATATAAAGGAATTAATAGATCTTATATTTAATTAAATTATTATAACCTATAGGGCACCTTTCTTTATTATATTAGACTAAGGATCCTTTTTTATTAATTACTATTAAATTATATTCTATAATATTATAAGAACTAGATATCTACTAAGTATAGCCTTTTACCTATAGACTAATAACTAGATAGAATAATAAAACTAAGTTCTAAAAAAATATCTTTATATTTTTAGGGACTACTAATAGGATAACTAAAGCTCTTTATTATCTATAGTAGCCTTTACTTATAATAATTTTAAATATACCTCTACTAATATTATCTTAATATATATATTATATAAATACTATATAGAGATATTAAGTAGCCTATTTAAAAAAAAGGTTTAGCTTAAGTTAATTAAAGAATAATTAATAATTATAATAATTATTAAGTAGTTACTAGAGACTTGCCTAAAGAAGATATAAGAGTCTTAAATAAAGTACTATAATTAAAAGTAATAACCTATATACTATATAGTAAATTAAAAGGTACTTATTATTAGTATTAATATTAAGTCTTTATAACTCTTTAAGAAGCTTAATAACTATTATCTAGGGCCTTTTCTTATTATAGAAGTAATAAATAAGTAGATATACTATTTATACCTATTTAAGGCTTATAAAAGGATTTACTCTATCTTTTATATATTTAAGCTAAAGCTATATTATTAATATAATAATTATAATAAGCCTCTACTATAGCTAATTAAAGTAAAAGATAAGGAAGAGTAAAAAGTAGATAAAATCTTAAACTATTAAATTAATAAGAATAAAAAGATATAATACTTAATTATATAGAAAAAATACTTATTATATAAAATATTCTAATAGTCTAAGGAGGACCTAGAGAATACTTAAGAGGTATTAAAAAACTTTTTAAAATAAAACTCTTTTTTAAAGTCTATATCTTAATAAGGGTATCCTAAATAAACCTAAAGTTTTTTCTCACTAAATTTTCTTTAGGTATTATAGATATTAAGTTAATAAAAACTTATTTATTTACTAGTATAAACCTTTCTCTTTTTTCTTATAGATTTAGAGGTTTACTAGTAATATCTTAATAAAATTATTTATAATTAAAAAAAACTACTACTATAAAGGTAATTATTATCTATATTAAAGAAACTTTAAGCTAATATCCCTCTAATCTATAACTTACTATTTAATAGATCCTTTATCTCTCTTATAGCTACTATAAGCTTTTAAATTATTATTATAATATCTTATAAGGTAACTAAAAGTGGCTAAAATATAGATATTAATATTATTAAGATAGAAGCTACTAAAGTTATATTAGTAGTAAAGAGTTAACTTATTATTACTACTAATTAAAGTTAATATTAGTAGGTATTTATATTAGCCTTCTAAGTATAGATATTTAATTAAAAGGTAATTATTATAGCTATATCTAAGATATTAAGTATAGTAGAGACTTTATAAAGATATTATACTTTCTAGTTAAAGGTATTACCTTAGGTATAGTCTATTATATAGGTGGTATTATCTATAGTATAATAAAGATACTAGGTACTTATTAATATAAAATAGATATATTAAATAAAGTACTTTATATCTATAATATTAATATAGTATATATATTAAAGCTAATTAGAAGTATTAAATATATCTCCCTAAATAAGAGTAGCTATATATATATTTATATCTTAGGTGGCCTTTATAGTCTTAAACTTAACTAGCTTTAAGTTAAAAGTAAAATAGCTACTATAAGTAGACTTAAATAAATTATTAAGAAATTAGGCATAATAAATAGAAGGTGCCTCCTTAAGAATTTTATTATTAAGAAAAGTGGCCTCCTAAGCTAGATAAACTAAAAAAATATTATTTATCTTCTCTAAGTTATTATTAAATAAATATAATACTAGAGTTAAGGAAATAAAGTAAGAGGTAGAATAAGATATCACCTCCTTATTATTAGTAGCCACTATATACTAAAACTATTAAAAAATAATAAGTTAATAAGAAGTAAGTATTTATTTTATAAATTATTATTATATATTATTAAGAGGTTAATAAAATAAAGGAATAGTTATTAAGGTAATTTATTAAAATATAGATAAAAAGGAATTAAACCTATTTTACCTAATTAGCTCCTAGTATCTTACTATTATTAAGAAAAGGGGGCTATATATACTAAAGGACCTTATTAGAAAGCTAAAGAATAAAAATTAAATTATATAAGATAATAGTATTTATACTCTAGCACCTAGTAAATATAGACCTTATCTTATTTATTTAACCTATAGAAATACCCCCCCTTAATATATTTAACTCTTACTTATACTCTTTATTTCTTTATTAATAAACTCTTATATTTAATACTATATTTATATAGTATTTAATTAGAGTCTACTTATAAAAATAGCTATTTTTTATTTATTTTTATAATGACTTAAGGCTGAGCCTCTTAAAGGGGGGGAATAATTATAAGGCTAGCACTAATATCACTCTATAAGCTATTTAACTAAATATACTATATAACTATTAGTTAATATTAAGTATTAATTAGGCACTTATTAAGTACCTTACTTAAAGTTAAGATATATACTATCTCCCCTAGATAGAATAAAACCTTAAGCACTTTATCTTATTCTCTTATTAGACTTACTATAGACTTCTTATATCTCTAGACCTTACTATTACCTAGTCGTGCTGACATCTCACCTATCTACCCCTAGTAGTGCGAGGTCACTGCTTACAGGCATAGTGCTTAAGTAGACTATACCTGCAACACTAGAGCAGAATCTTAATGCTAAATAGGCTAGGGATATAATTACTATAAGATTATAATACCTGCTATATAAGGGACATCTCTTATAATTATTATGGCCTAAAGCTGTTGCCTATATAATTAGTATTATTAATAATATATTAATAAGGCAGTTAAAATAGAAAATACCTAGGGTAATACTAGGTAAGCTTATTAGTAATATAATTATTAGCAGAAAATGCAACCTCATTAATATATATTTATATAGATTATATATATATACTAGAAGACTATATATTATAAGGACTATAAAGATAAAATTATAAGTAATAGTAAGATATTATATTGGCTAGATGGCGATGAATATTATCTATATATAGAATCTAATAACTAATAAAGTATTTAGATGTCATGACTTTATTATTAATAAATTAATTAAATATAACCTTAAGAACTTATTTAATAAGGTATGGCTTAAAGAAGCCTGCCTATTCCCCCTAAAAATAACTATTAAGATAATTATAAATAAATAGATTTAGGATAATAATACTTAATAAGATATTAATAATAATAAGCTCTAAATAGAATAAATTAAACCACCACCAGAGGTGTTTAATAAATAATTTAATAATATAGAGACATCTAGATTAGCCTTTTCTAAAGAGACCCTAATAGGAGGAGGAGATAAAGAGAAGAATAGAATATAAAGATTACTAGAGGTAATAAGAATGCTTTTAATACCTTAGGTAATACCTACTTATAATACTAATTTATTAATAACTAAATATATAAATCTAAGGAGCTAATTAGAGGGCACGCTAGAGCTAATAATACCTAGACCTATAAATAAGAAAAGGAACTTATTAAAGTTAGGGATGCCTAATAATATAATTAATAATAACCTTAATATTAATAAGGCATCTAATATCTCTAATAATCTTAAATATTAAGAAATTAGGATTAACTTTAATATATAGTATATTATTTATGGTGTAAGAACTTATTAATAGGCCTATATAATATCTAGAGCCTTTATAATATCTACTAATAATAAATTAATATTTAGTATATTTAGTACTATAATATCATTAAAACTGTCGTAGCTCTATTAATCCCTATTAAAATAATTATATAAAGATAAGCTCTTACCACTACTAGACACCTAGAATATAATAAGATATTATTTATATTAAGATAAATTTACCGCCGCCGCTCATGATAAATATAATAAACTTAATAATTATAAGACCTTTATAGTTATTAAATAACTTAATAATTAATAAATTATACTACTTAAATAAGTGTTTATATATAAATTTAATATAGATAAATATCTAGCCAAGTTTAAAGCCTATATCTATATCTATAAAGATCTATAATTATTTAACTTTAAAGAAATATAAGTAACAATGTTGACGGCACATGCCTTTTAAACTCTAATAGTAATTATTAATATATTTAACCTAGAAATAAAGTAATATAATGCTATTAACGCGTTTTTAAACAGTGTCCTTAATAAAGATATATATATTAAATTCCTATAAGGATTTAGATAATATAGTAAAGCTCTATAATTAATATAAGTCCTTTATAGTCTATATAGATTACTAAAGCTATAGTAGAAAGACCTATTTAATACTCTACTTACTCTTAGGATAAAGCCCTATAAAGATCCCTACCTATATATAGATAATATATTAACCCTAATAGTATATATTAATAACTTTATCCTTATATATTATAGATGAGATAAAGCCTAAGTAATATGGTTTTTTAATACCCTAATAAGCATCTATTAGATATATAAGATAAAACTAGAATAGTTCCTAAATATATAGATCTAATAAGATTAAAAAGAAGAGAAACTATGGCTATCTTAAGATACCTATATTATATTTATTACTACTAAATATAGACTAATAGACTATAAGCCACTAAATATGCTAGTAATAATTAAGAAGCTAGTCTATAATAATATAGAGATTAATAGTAAATAGATCTATTACTATTAGTAATTAATAAGATCTGCCTTATATACTATAATTATTATAAGACTAGATATATTATAAATCATATATAATTTAAGTTAATTCTTAAAGAACCCTTCTTAGAAGCATATTAAAGCTATAGAATATACTATTTAGTATCTATATAATACCTAATTTCTTACTATTTAATATATAAGACTATAACTATCGCCTAGGGATATTATTAAGATCCCTAATATTTTTATATATATAAGTAATACTATATATAGAGATAATTAAGATTATAAGAGTACTAAAGGATATCTCTATACTCTATATAAAAGAGTAGTTAATTAGTAATCTAAAAAGTAGAAAATAGTAATAATATTAATAATAGAGGTAGAGCTCATGGCTATATTATATACTAATAAGGACCTTTTTTAGTAAAAATATCTATTTAATAGTATTAAATTTAATCCTAAGTATAAGCTTATAATCCTATATAATAATTAACAGACTATTAATCTCCTAGTTAAAGATAATTTACTTTTATAGATGCAGCTTAGATATATTAATATTTATTAATATTAGCTTTATTAAGAAGTATAAGATAAGAAACTAAAGATTACCTAGATGCTAATAGCCTAGATGTCTATAGATAACTTTATTAAGGCTCTTAATAACCTAAATTACTAGAGATTTATTAAGATACTAGGCATGATTAACCTTATAAAGGACTATAATATTAATAATCTAATTAATACTAGAGGGGTGTGTTGACTATAATAGATATATAGATACTTATTATTAAATATATAGTTTCTCTTTATATTATTTACTTAATTATTTATTAACTATTTCTTATTAATATTCTTATTATTTATGTATTATCAGGGCCTAACCCTACTATACACTTATATATTATAGACAATATTTATCCCTAAAAGTTATCTAGTTAGTCAGTTCAATATTATCCTATTATTGGCTCCATATAGGGAGAATCCTTGCATCATTTAGCTGAAAAGTATTTAAAAGGCGCTAGATTCTGTTGCTGAATAAGATATAGTAGAAATAGGTATTTCTAGTAATAGAGTATTTTTAAAAAGAATGTCAAGACTCTTTATTCTAGTAACTACATTAGTGCTCTAATAATTTTTATAAAATAAGTTTAGAAATAATTAATATTCTATAAGTATACTACTATATCTTTTTCTTAAGATATAATGGCTCTGTCTCCTAGTTAATAATATATTCTTATGCTCATAATCTTATTCTTTATATTACCTAGGCATCTACTAGTAGGCATATATAGGAGCTGTCGCCACTACCCGCGGCCGAGACTAGCTGCTAATTAGTCTAAAATTCTACTCTATACTACTAAGGCCTCCACTAGAGCCTCCTCCGCAGGGTACTGCTCAGGGCAGGTCAAGATAACATAGTTAACTAACTCCAGGTCAGTCCGGCACGCCAGGTACTGGTCTTAATTAACCTAATGCACCTTCTAGGTATCTATTAAGGCTAATCTTCCTAATTAGGGCCTAAAAGAGGGCCCTCTATTCTGCTGGGAGAAGCCCCAGTAGAACTGAGGCCAGCTAAGGGCGGTACTTAGGAGACTTTAGTGTCTTACTCCTAAAAAGGCTAGCTAGTAGCCAGTTTAGTAATCCTATTTATATACTTATTTCCTAGTATATTAATATAGGCCTAAATCTAGTAAAACCTAGTATCTTACCCCTTAGCCTATTATTCCTCTAGCAGCTCCATAATCTCACTAACTAGAAACTAATTAAAAATCTAGGCTAGGTTATAGAGTAACTATAAGGCTATATAGTTATTAATATAGTTATCTATAGCTAAAGAGCCACTAATTTTCCTTATTAAGGTAAAGTATAAATATAATACTAATAATCTTTACTACCACCCCTATCTTTATTATCTCTAGTTTATATAGGTCTAGTAGGCCACTAATAATTATAGAGCTGCTATAGTGGCACATACTTACTCTAATATCTTATTTAGTCTATTATCTAATACTCTTTATCTAGTCTTTATTTCTAAGTGGGACATAGCGACTGGGCGCGTCTTTGCAAGGATCACCATGCATAAGTATAGGTGAGGGAAGGTATAGATAAAGCCAAAAAGATAGTATTAACGACTATAACTGCCTTTTGGGAAGGATAATCGCAGTTTATAATTTATGTCGTGCGTTGTTTATATTTATATAATCTCCTAAGAGGGAAGGCGGCTTAGAAAGGCAGTATATCGGCGGACAATAGACTCCGCCTAAAGCTTCCTCCTTACTGCAATTATATATGCCGACTGCACCATGCCCATACCACCAATCATCAGTTACTTGATCCTTATTAGTCACTATCTACCTAGATGTAAAAGCTGGGGATTAGTCTTTTGGTTATATTTAAGGGTGCGAGGAGAATGGAGCAGGTAGTATAGGTTCAATACACAGAGTAAGCAATAAATACGGAAGAGATGGAGTATGCCTGCGAAGCTGACGGAGGCGTATATGGAATCGGCCTGAATATTGAAGCCAGGGCCAATATGCCGGGAGGCGACAACGAGGTCAGACTGGGCGGTGCCAAGACGTTACACCGCGGCTTCAGAGGTCCTCGGTGCTCCCGCATAGCACTTTTAACCTCCCTCTTCTATAGAGGGGTCAATATGGCTTAGTCTTCAGTATCTAGTATGTCTATTTTAATAAGACTGTTAGATGACCCTATCGCTGATAGAGAGGAGGTAGACTAACCTAATATAGACAGTTTCTTCTTATCTTAGGCATGTCCCATTGTTTCCTTGCTAGACTAGGGTGTATATAATATATTTATGGTAGAAGAGATATCTATATATAATGCTAACTTAATCAGTTCTTCCTCTTCTATAGAGGGGCTAATAAGGAGAGAAGGTAGACTAACCTAATTTTAACATTATATTATACTGCCACCCATAAAAGACAGCCTTAAGGAAGAGAAGGCAAGGTAAAGGTAATATAAATAACTACTTTTGGTGGCTGAATGGTCCAGCAACCCAGAGGGGTTAAAAGTATTATAGAAAGATGTAGAAAGGAGAAATGATCTAGATGAAAGGGGGCATTAGGTAAGATATATATACTAAAAGGGTTATATTCACTGCAGGCTGTAAGGCCATGGTGAATATAAAAAAAAATAATCAACTAGGTAAATATGATATAGTGAATGATATACTGTCAATTATATAGACTTAAGAGAAGTGGAGGACATAATCCTTTAATCCATATAAGGGCTTTTTAAGCAAGGAAAATTCCTAAATCTCAATAACTTTACTTTAAAAGATGTTATTCGCCAATACTGGAGTGACGATTACAATTCAATAAATAATGTCTTCAGGGATATTAGTAGTTTAAAAGAAGGTTCTCCGGGGCCTATGGCGGGCTAAGAAGCAAATGCATAATCTAGGACACTAGGAGATTTTAGAATTAATATTTACTTTATATTAAAGACTTTAGGGAGGCTGCATCAACATGAACAGCTCTTTATCTAACCTTTAATTTAAGATCTTTAATAATATATATCTTATAGAGAAATAATTATATCCTGATCCTAGCTACACAATGGCTAAATATTAAGAAAGCTAAGTAAATAAGGTAACTATATTAGGCCTAGTCATCACATAACATTATATTGTCTAAAGTGGCCTAGCTTGGAGCTCCAATTTCCTCTAATAAGTATTATTAAGAATAAGATAGATGTTTAACTAAGTTTTGACACTAACAATCTTAAGGATCAGCCTAACTATAATAGGCATTTAAGAAGTTAACACCCACTACTTAGCTATATACTTAAAGATAGATATTATAGTTGCTATCTCTTATATCCTAAAAATGTCTAATAAATATATTTATTTTTTAGGTAAGATTTAAATAGTTTATTTATTACTAAGAAAGTGGGGCTTAGGCCTAAAAAGACCATAAATAAAGAGTATAAGTATTTAAATATACTAATGGTTAGCCAGGTTTAAAGAAGTATATTAACTATTTAAACTATTTAATATTAATTATATCTTCTATAGCTTATAATTATAAGATATATAATAGGCTTTCTAGCCTATCTTAGCGGCTTCTTCCTATATTATCTAGAGACCCTTAGATACAGCCTTTAATTAAATCTAAATCTATATAATAGTTAGTTATATATACTAATTATTAAAAGTAGAGAATATAGATATATATATATAAATAGCTTTAATTTATATAAGTTAATAAATAAAGTATTTTAAATTAATTCTATGCAAAAACTATAGACTGTCTCTTTTAGAATATATTATTAACCCTAGTTTTAATAAAAGGTGAAAATTAGTGCTAGAAAAGGCTAAAGAAGATATATAATAGCATTAGGAGGTTCTTATTAAAATAATAAGAATCCTAAGCTAAGGTATAGAGACTAAGGTTAGGGAACTATAGGCAAAAGTAAAGAAAGCCTCTTTAGTTAAGAATTTTATCTTTAAGTTTAATAGTATAAAGATTAATAAATAAATTAAAGTTTTATATATATAAATATATTATTTTTAGGATTCTATATTTTAGGTCTACTAAATTATAGCTTAACTCTATTAAAGATAGTACTATAGACTATAGTTATACTAGCTAATACTTTAGTAAGTATTTTATAGTTTTTATTATCTCTTTTACTTCTAATTAAAATACTAAAAGCTTAATAAGTATATTATAATACTTAAGATCTTAAGATTTATAAAGCCTTATTTAGATTATTAATCTTTTTAGTTAGATAAACTTAATATTCCCTAGATATAGGAGGTTCTTCTACTATACTCTCTAATATCCTAGGTTCTAAGAGAAGAACCTATTCCTGGTAAAATAGAGATAATAGACTTATAAAGTCTATTAAAAGATAATAATTAATACTTTAGTAAAAAATATTATTTATAAATCACTTTTATATAACTTTATAGTATAAATAAAGGATATTATAGATATCTTCTTTAACTTAATTAAGATTACTCTTATATATTATTACTTCTTTAATAGAGTTAAGGTTAAGGATTAAGTTTTTAGAAATAATTATATAATTACTTAATATTTACTTAACTTTATTTTAGGCCTTAGCCTTTAGAACATTTATTATTCTATTACCTTAAGTAGTCTAGAGATTTTTATTAAAATAGTGATTTAATATAAATAGCCTCTTTTATTATTTAATATTAATAAGAAATATAGCATATTTTATAGCTTTTTAATATTAAGAGAGTATCTTATTTATTATAATAGACTATAGCTATTTCTAGACTCCTTTATCTAAATATAAAATGCCTAGTGCGGCAGATATAAACTAGTAGATTATTAAAATAACTTATCTTATATAGGCTTTTATTATTAGACTTTATTTAATTATTTATTCTTAGAAGGTGCTAAAAAGTATAGAGTCACTAAAGATGCTAAGTTCTAGTCCCTAAAAGTATAAATATAGTTACTTAATTTAATCTATAATTCTACCTTATAAATCTTTTATATCTTAATTAATAATTAAAAATTTATTTAGTATATTATTTTCCTTATCCTAAGTAAATATTAAAAGTAAATATAAGTTTTTACCTATTTTATATATTAAGTTAATATAATAAGGTATATATACCACTCCCTAAATTAATATCCTATCTAAGCTATCTTTATTAGTATCTATAGATTCTATTTTTGAGGGGCGCTAAAAATGCCAGTTATATGCTTTCACTTTAAAGTTAGAGTTAAAGATATTAGTAAGGTTAATTATATAAGTGATTAGCCTGAGTTTTGGGCTTCTATTAAATATATTATAATAATAATAGTATATATTAAAAGTAGTGAGAAATTCTTAGCCAAGCACTTAACCACTCAACTAAAAAGGCATTCAATATACTGCTTTCTAGCAGTATATTTAGTTAAGTGATATATATAGCCCCATCAATATCACAGTAGTATAAATAAATTCCTAAAAGTTATAGCTAATAGTAGAGAGGAATATTTACTACTTATATTTAGTCTAATATACTAGATCTAGATTAGTTAATTATTATTAATAGTTTACTAGCTATACTTAAATATCCTTCTATAGCCTAGGGAATTCTCTTTATATTATATGCCCTAATAGGATGGCTAGCTGGCTCTTTAATACTTATACTCCTAGTTAATTATTAGATAAGCTACTTTAAGGATCTTATTAGAAGATCTATTTAATATAAGGAGCATTAAATATAATAATTTTATTTATATTATAGTTTCTTATAATATAGTAGCTAAGTGCTAGTGGCTTTTTATATCTAAGAACTATATTATATACTACTACCTTAGTATTATTTTTAGTGACTAAGTTAGGCTTTATTAATACTCCTAAAGTTTAGTCTCTAGTTAGGTTATAGTCTTTAGTGAGGCTTAAAATCTCTTATATAGCTAGATTAATATTATTAGAAAGAACTATTAGAATAATTATATAATAATCTCTAATATAATATTTAATTATTCTCTAGATTAGTAACATATCTTCTTTAGTTATAATACCTTCTATTAGTATTCTAAAGATTCCTAGAATATTAATTAAAGTTAAATAGTCTTTATTAGGTCTATATAACTTAATCTTTAATATATCCTTACTAAATATAATACCACTACTTAAAGAGGTATTAACTTAGATTCTTATTTATAAGTTAATCTAATATAGTATTAATATAGATTTATTAATAGTAAGTTTATAATGAGTCTACTCACCTCCTTTAAAATTTCTATATAATGACTTTAAAAATCTTTAGGAGATAGGTCTATAGGGTAATATTATTATATAACCTCTTTATACTTATTAGATATGCGTGGCCCTAGGATAATAGTAATATTAACTTAAGAGATAGAGTTATAATATAAGGTAATCTATATTATATAGTAGGTGTAGAGTTTAAGATTATATAGAAATAGTATACTTATTAAGCTCTAAAGTAGAGAAGACTTACTAGAGCTTTAATTGCCTACTATTACTAACTATATTAAAGAAAGCAGAAATTAGTTTAAAGATGCTTTAAATCTAGTAGATTATACTTATAGTAGAGAGATATATTATCTAATATTTTTCTCCTAAAGCTTATTAATCTTCCTTAATAATATAAGACTAGCTAGATGTTTAGTGTCTAGGGTAGTAATATTAGTTATTATTTTTCTTTAATTAATCTAATAGATTTAAGATAATCTAAATAAACTTAATAGACTTTGTGCCATAGAATATTAGTAGATTACTATATTATATTATATTAGCCTACTCTTAATTAGAGACTAGACTAATATAATAGAGGGGGAAATATAAGATATAACTTATATATCTAGTTAATTAAGGAAGTATATTATCTATATAATAATATAACTTATATTATATAATATCTCTCCTCTAATAGTTCGCCATGCTGTCTGCGACTTATTAGGCTTTAGAGATTATAGTAATATATATATCTTATAGCCTTATATAAGATACTTAATATTTATATAATATTTTCTAGATAGTAAATATAGTTTATAATTAGTTTATATAATTAGGCCTCTTAATTATCTCTCTTAATTATTTAATAGTAATAGCATATAATCTATTCTTTTCTTAGTTCCTAGATTTCTTATTAGACCTATTAGTATCTATAGCTAGTAAGTTTAACTAACTTATATAGTATATATACTAATAAAAGTATTTAAAGATATATAAACTAGAGTATATTATATTTATTAAAGACTAGTTTATAGTATACTTTAATTTTAATAAAATTAAACTATAAGATTAGTAGATACTCTATATTAAAGTTAGGGCTCCTAGCCCTTATAATACTATTACTAAATATTAAAAGATATATATAAGTCACTTACTTTAATTATTCTACTTTAAGATAGATATTTGCAGGCCTTATTAAAGATATATATTAATCTTATTAATATAATAGACGCCCGGCGCATAGGTAATTCTATCTTAAAGTTTTTAAGCCTTTAAGCCCTTAAGGAATATATAATAAGAATAGGTAATTTTTTCCCTAAGAATATTACTAAGAAAGATGGCTTTCTTAAGGACCTTTTATAGAATTTATTATATTATTAGCATACTATAATATCTAGTTATAACTATTCTATAGATTACCTAACTAGGGGACTTTCTAGACCTTAGATAAGTAATTAATTAATTAAAATAATTTAAGGCTATCTATCTAGTTCTTAATAGAATAACCCCTTTATCTATATATATTACTTCTGAAATAGTAGTGTGCTTATAGAGTATAGGTCCTAAATATCTATATTATATACCCTTAAGAAAAATATTAAAAGAGATAGGCAAGTTACTAATCTTCTTTTCTAATATAGTATTAATTAAATAAATAATAAAAAAAAGCTCTTAGAGCTCTATCTATCTTTTTCCTTTAATTATTTTATCTTAGGGAGTAAAGAAGAGTTATAAGATCTATATCTAGAATTAGCATCTCTATAATAATTATAATTATTTATAGAGTAGCTATAATATAGCTTATAATATTTTTTATAGGAAGCATACCCTCACCTACTAAGGTGATTATAATAATAAAGGAGATTTATTTCTATTATCTCTTATTTATTAGCCTAGGTGCAAAATTTTAGATAGTTTTTATACTAATAGTATAGTTATTTACTATTATTATTTTAATTTCATAATTCTATAAATTTTAATTTTATTCGCAAGTGACATTTCTTATATATAGGATTTAATAAGGATAATAGCCCTTATAAAAGCGGTGCTTTAAGGCTAATATATAATAATAATAATATTTATTCACCTATAGAGATAGGCTAGTGAGCCTAGTATTAAAAATAAGAGCTCACTAGGCTAACTAGGGTATTATTAGAGGATATTATTATATCTAAGTATATTTAGTAATAATATTAATTATTAAGACTATAGATATATATACTACTTTAAGTGCTTATAGTAGGCCCTATATCCTAGAATAAGTAGTTATTTTTTGCCCTATTCCTAAAGTAAGCATAAAATAACTTTATAATAAGGATATTACTTTTAGGGAGCTAGAAGACAAAAAGCTAAGAGATGGGCTAAAAGAACTTAAAGATAAAGAATATATATAGAAAAGGAGCTTATAAGCAGGAGACCTGCACTTTTATACTATATAGACTAGGGGCCAGCCTTATAGTAGAAATAAGGTCTCTTCTTATGAGGCTCATAAAATAGCTGACGAGGCCTCATATTGCGCCTTATTTAGCCAGCCTTGCAGTAGAAACAAGATCTCTTCTCATAAGGCTCGCAAAATAGCTGGTGAGGCCTTATATTGCGCCTTGTTGAGCCAGCCTCTTTAAGCTTTAGGATAGGCTGCCTATAATTATAGTAAGTAATTTAATAATAATAGCATACCTCATCCTTACTATAAAAAAAGGTTCCCTTAAGATATATAGAATAATTAGTGTTGCCAATAAACTAGGCGCAGCAGTTTATGATCTATATATCTAGATATTATATTAACTCTCTTTTATATAACTAGCTAAATTATATAATTATACTAGAGCTAGATAGGTTAGAGCATAGTAAGAGGAGCAAATAAGATAAATAATATAGACTATCCCTTATTTAGATAAGGATGCATAACTTAGTATAGCTATATATATATACTAAAAATAGTTAACTAATTAGAAAATAAATATAGAGTTATTAAATCTTGGGCTAGTGGCTCTCCTCTTCTCTATACTAAACTTACCTGGCTCTCCTAGGGTCACGCGACTGTAGGGCGGCGTCGCGTGACGGCTCTCCCGCAGCGCACCCACCTGACTATTAACCGCGTTTAAGCTATATGCCAGTAGGTTAGTAGTTAGGTGGGTGACCACCAGCAAATCCCTACTGTTGTATGTTTTTTTTTTATACTTGGCCGTAGATTGAATCTATTATACTGCTTAGATTGCGTTAAAAACAGTTCTCTACTCATATCAAAGCTAACTAGGATAATCTGAGTTGATTAGTTGGCTTCTTAGTCTTACTAAGTACTATAAGAGAAGTTCACATTGATGGCCACAGCCTAGTGGCAGTAATAAATGAGGATTTTGACTAGATAATACAACAGTAAAGAATATGAAGACTTATATAAGTAATGTAGCGTCAGTCTAGCTAGATACTACAAGCCTCGTTGAACTACAGCCTGATTGGCCAGTTGTCTCCACAATAAGACGTCACCTTTACTGCTCCCCGCGTCTTTTCCTCATCGTCTATACCAGGCTTCAACATGCCATTCAGACAGGCGCTGCAGGGCATCATCGACAAGGCCGACAAGGCGTGGGAGGAATTAAGCCACCACAGCCAGCCCCCGCCTGTTCCGACCTCCAGCAAACCACCAGCTTACCAGAACCCGCCCTCGCCCCCGCAGCTCTACTGGCGGCCGAATCTCCATCCTCAAGTCCCGGTGTCCGCCAACTTTGCCCACGAACAGGGCCAGCATGGCTGGGGCAACAACGAGGCGCAGAATTATACCGACAGCCCGCAGAATTCCCTCCATTCCACCCAGGGCGACGCGGTGATTGTGCGCGCTCTGATCCACCACGGACACCCCGATCCCGCCCAGAAGTTCACCAGCGCCCGGCTGTCGAGTCGCCAGACCCTCGACCGCCCCCGGGGCTGTCTGTCGGCCAGAATCACGGCACCCGTGGCTCGCGGGATCTGGCCTGCCTTCTGGCTGCTGCCGAAAGACCCTTTCCAGTGGCCCGAGGATGGCGAAGTCGACATTATGGAAGCGTGGAACGGCGAGGCGATCAACCACAGCTGTCTGCATTGGGGCCACTTCAACGGCCAGGACTGGAACAAACATCGTGTGCTCGAAACCCCCATCCCCAGGATCAGCTCGCCGACGGGCCTGAGGTACGATTTTGTCTGGGATGAGGATGAGACAACGGGTCGGGGGCGCTTCGTCTGGTTGATTGACGGCACGCCCGTCATGAGGGCCGAGAAGCCGCCGGGCACGAGGAAGATGAGGGAGTTTAGAATCCTCATCAACATCGCTGTGGGAGGAAATGTCTGTCAGGGACAACTGCCCGGCGATGGATGCTATGAGATGGTGGTTCGTGAGTTGGCCATGTGGGATGCGCCGCCTGGCGGTTGGAAAGAGTTTGATAGGCTTTGGAGGGATGCCAGAGATGGCCATGCCATGTAAGGAATTATGCTATCCCTACTTAGAGATATTAGTCCTGATTCTATCATATGTTCAGTCTCGGCTGTTTAGATATATGAATAGCTGGAAGCCTTTCTGTAAAGGGTACTGCCATTTATCTAGGCATTAAGGAAGGTATAATAGTGATTCTATTAATTTTATAACTAGGTGCTTAATGCCTTATCTGACTATATAGGGGAATTCCCATGGAGGAGAACTTATATAATACAGTTTATTCTCTAAGATAAGACAGGACATTATATTTATCAAGTGAATAAGATTTATAACTTATATAGTCATTAGGCAACAATTGCAGCCTAGCAATTACACTATAATCCTCCCAGTCTCATCACTATTACTAACACCACTTTCTTCTCTCACTTTACTTTTCTCTTCTCCCCCTCTCACACCTATTCTTATCTTTCAAACACCACTTCTACTTGACCTTTCTCTCATCGCATGGAAATCAACCAAGAGCAGTTCCGCACCACCCTCGAAGCAGCCGTCCATCAACATGCTGTCTACTATACCGACTGCTACGCCCTGACCATCCGGTGGGAAGAGGATGATACTTCCGCCCAGCAGGAGGCTGCTCGCTTTCAGTCCATGCTCAGCGCCCTTCAACTCCCCCGCTGCCCGTGAGTTTGTCATCACCAACACAGACCGAACGCCCGGCTGGAGCGTCATGGGCGTCTTGGAAGAGGTCGTGAGTAAGGCAGAGAAGACAACCGGACGGTCGGTCGTCATGGTCCATTACGCGGGCCATGGCATGCTGGGGCCGAATGGCAACCTTCTGGGTGTGGAAGGCGCCTCTAATCGTCGCTTTGATGCCCAACGCTGCCTCGTCGAAATCCTCGATCTTCTCGATTCAACAATCGTCGACACTCTTTTCGTTTTTGACTGCTGCTATTCGTTTGCGGCATGCCGGGCCCCAGAAGTGAGCGGTCGCATCGTTGAGATTATTGGCGCCAGCGACAATACGCCGCTTTTCACGAACTCTCCCCCTGGAAATACTCTCACAGCCAAGCTGGAAGGCGAGATTCGCTTTCGACAGAGACAGGGCCATCGATATATTGAGTTTGCAGACGTTGTGCAGACCCTCCGAAGCCGGGAAAACGCCGTGAAGCCTGCTCACACATTGAGAATAGGGGCCTCATCTATCTGTCTACCACTCAATGGGCTCAATACAATTAATCCGTTGCACATCCCGCCAACCCATCGGGCTGTCTTTAGTGTGTACATCAGCAATGACATGAGCCAGCAGGAACTCGACCAGTTCGCGGCTTTGCTTCGAAGCTTTCCACGAAATGCCTCTATCACACTTGATGGCGTGTATCCGACTGGTTCTATATGTCTCATCTTGAGCTCGGCGTATGCTGTCTACTCAAAGCTTGCTGGGATGCAGGGGTACAGGTTTATTGCTGAAGCAACTGGATCTAATCTCCTACGGCAACAAGAGACACCCGGGCTTCTCTTGAAGGAATAGCTTCAATATGCAGAATCCTAGCTTTGAGGATCTCACAGTCTTTCCATCTGATTCTTAGTAGAATAAAAACCAACTCTTGTTACTCCAACATTGGTCTATACGTCGTTGGATAGATGAAAGAAACAAGAAGATAGGAAGCTGATATTTGTCTGTATTATGATAGTAGTATACCATAATCTAAGAGCTAGCAAGAAACGCGACCACCTCCTTCTCGACACTGTCGAGATCAAACTCCTCCTCATGCATCAAACGGTTGTAAGCCAAGACAGCAATCAACCAGCTCTGGGGATCGTCGTAAAACACACCCACATGGCCTTGGGCTGGAGGGTCACACAGACAGTCCAGCTTATTGCCATCAAAGAGCCTCTCCGCGATAGGGAGCACCATTTCGTCTCGGCGGTCTTTCAGTGCTCGCTTGGCCACTTCTTTCTCCACGATGTCGGTGATCAGCCCCTTCCCGGCCAGATGGTGCAACAACTCGCTCACTCGCAGCATCTGGGCTTGCTGCCAGGCGATCGTGGCTATCACTTGGTCTTTGAGATCGGGCGGTCCACGCCCTTCGAGAGCGTACTGGCATGTATTGATAAGCGTGCTGTAGCCGAGCGCTGCCCCCAGAGGCCCGAGGTCGCTGATATATTTCTTGATGATGGCCGACTTCATGTCGGCGCTATCACCGTCTGCCAAAGCCTGCGCCTGCCCTCGTTCCGGGCCCATCCAGCGACGGAACCTCCCCCACAAGGACCGGGCAGAGGTTCGCGACCGCAGAAGAGCTTCGTGTCGATGCTGCTCCGATGCTACATCCATGATGGCTGTCGCAATCTTAGGCGTGAGAATGAAGTGCGAGATATTATGCGATAGAAGAGCCCGGGCGGAGGGAATCACCAGCGGGGTGGATGTTTTCTGATCGGGCTGAACATGAAGCATCTCGTCCACGATCCGACGGCGATGATGGGAGATCCGGCCCTCGGGGTAAGTGGTCAGCTCCTCCACAAAGGCTGCTCCAAACAAGGTGCAGCGGTTTCGACCGGAACCTGAGATATAGTTCCAGGACTGCTCGCCGACGGTCGCTGCTGTCTCCACAAGCACATCACGCTGGGAGCCTATATCGGTGGCGATCGTAGCCCAAGTTCCGGAGTAGCAAGCCTCGTTGACAATCAGGAGCCGGACGTGCGGCGGCAAGACAGAGAGGGCGGCCGTCATCTCGACTTTGGACAAATACTCGCGTTCGGCGTGCTGGGGGTAGAATACGACTGCGCCGTCGCTCTCGCGGCCATGACCCATGAGCACGATCACTATGCGATCGCCGGGGGAGACCTGGCGCGAGACCCCTCTAGCCCAGGCCAACGCATGGGATTTCACACCGTGAGTATCGAGGCGATAGAAAGGGCTGCGCGCCTCCTGGCTATCGTATATCTGCACCCTTCTTCCAAGATCCTCCCGGCCAAACAAGAACGGACCAGACATATCAGTAATTGTTTCCAGATGCCTAGCAGAGAGACAGGTGGGCTGAAGCCCGTCTTCCATGAACTTCTTTGATATCATCACAAAGTCTGTCGCCAGCGCTGTATCACCGATTCGGCCTCCAAAGACAACCAACGCGAAGGTGTGGAAAGCTCTGGATGCAGACATTTTCCTTTCTGTAAGGCTTAAAAAGTCAGATAAGAGAGAATAGCCGACAGCGAGTCAAAGAAGAGTGTGTTCAAAAAGCAAGCAGCAATGGTTGACGAAGAGATGACCGCCACTTTCCAAGACTTAACCATGGCACAGCACAGTGCATTGCGCCTTGGTCAAGCTCCTCGGAGCACTCTTTCCTGTTAGTGAAGGAATACTGGTGCCTGAAAGTGCCTAGAGCTAAAGTGAATACTTGATTAGATTCACTGTCAGATTGACAGTACTAGAAATGTATTTAGATAAGAGGAACTGTGAATCTATATAAGCTTCCTGCCTATTAATATTGACACTCATAACAGTTATCATCCTATTCTCTATTCCAACTACTCTACACTATCAGACTAGAGGTGTCACTTGGATGCATTAATTGTTTATTAGTTAGATACTGCTAGATATATAAAGGTATAGTAAAATTGTCCAGTTTTCTCACTTTACCTTTGGTCAGGCTGCAACAGCTTCCAATGTAATTGGAGTTCTTTCCACTCTTTATCCTCTCTTCTTACTCTTCGCTTCTTTTCCACCTTGCAAATTTCCTACTTCAAATATATCTCCATCTAGAAGACTGATGAACTTTCAATATTCAAAAGGTTGTGAGCAGAATTTGACAGCTTCAGAGTATATTCAGTGTTACTTTCTATATGATATGGCTTCTTATATACCTGCCGTAGTTATGTAGATTAACTAATAATAATAGGCATGTAGTATCTCACAATAACAGAATAAACATATGACATTGAAGATATATTTTAATTATATCTAGGATATAACTGTATTAGCATGAATATGACTGTATAAATGAAATACTTTACTAATCTAAAGAAGAGCGTATTTATCAAGCTTGAAACCTACCCTAACCCTAAATATCAGGGAGATGCAGAGGATCAAGATTTATCCGCAGAAATCTCACGTGACATGCTTACTAATAACTTGTGTTATTCGTCCACTTGACCAGTTGACCGGCCAACTTCCCCGTCTTAACCCGTACAACCTCTTAGCCCATGGACTGCCTGCCACTGGAGGTGAAACACCTCATCGCCGGAGCGGTAAGAGAGAGAGAGAGCACTCTGACTCTGGTTCTGGAGTCTGCTAATACGGATATCCCAGGTGGGCGAGGTGTCGCCAGAAGCCTTACGGGCGTTATCACAGGTGAATCGCCCGTGGAACGAGATTGCCGGGCCTGGCGTCTATCACACTCTGACTATCCGCCTCCAACACGGCGAGCCTGAGCCTCAGCGAGTGCTGCAGCTGCTGGAAGCCCACCTCGTGCTGCCGCATGTCCGACGGGTGATTCTCATTACGCGAGAACTCGGTGATGGAAGGAAAGGCGCGACTCGAGAAGCGTGCGGCAAGGAGGAGAGACTGCAACGATACCTGGACCAGACGCCTGCCGAGGATATCATCATCCCTCGATTGGGTGTCTGGCGAGGGGATTGGACCGCTATTGTCCTCCTCGTGCAGCTGATGGCAGCGCTGCAGCAGTTGGAGATCCTGGTCCATGGGAACTACCCGCCAGCGCTGTTGGATGCCGTCGCCGAGACTCATCCACGGTGCCGCGTGTCGGTGTTCCCCCTTTGCTCCTTTTCTTCCGAGAAGGAGGATCTCTCGCGCCGGGAATGGGTGCAGTCTCCCGTGCTGCACGCCGTCCAGATCATCTGCTATGAGAACCACCACCAGGGGATCTACACCGAGCATCCTGACCGCGTGCTGCGGGATCTGCTATACCAATCGCCGCACATCAAGCGGCTTGCGTTGCAGATCAGCTCCAAGTATACGACCAGCTCCTGCCATGCTTACGCCCGCTGGCTGCAGGCCCGGCCGCGGGAGAGGGAGGAGGTCGATCTTGATCCCACCCGGCGCGCGAGACTAGAGGTCCTTTCGTTGCCGTTGATCACCAAGATCACCGCCAGCCAGTTCCTCGCGTGGTCCCGGGTCACCGACTTGGGCTGTCTCACTGCATGGACGGCCGGGGCCGTCGAGGACGTGTCGCTGATGACGACCATCGCAGATCTGAAGCCCTTCCGGGCTCTCGAACGGCTGACGCTGGCCCTGTACCCGCCGGAGAACTCTTCGGCCTGGTTACCAGCAGTCGAAGCCATGTTTGATGCGCTTCCGCCGCTGGGTTACCTCTGTCTGCTGGGGACGTACGATCCGGCGATGCTCCCTGTCGCGGTGCTGGACCGTCATGGCGCGACGCTGGCCGAGCTGAAGCTGCACCGCCCCAAGCCACAATACATGGAGTACGAGAGCTTCCGACTGGCAAACAAGGGAGGCCAGATCTCCCCCATCTTCCCTGCAGACGTGATTGCGCGCATGGCGGCCCGGTGTCCCTCGCTGCACACGCTGCGACTCTGTGTGCAACGGTACCGGGGCCACCCGGTCGAGACGGCCGCGTACGAAGCCCTGGGCCTGTTCCCAGCGCTGCGGACGCTGCATCTTGTGCTCAACTGTCTGCCCGTGGTGCAGGGCGACGGGAGACCCTTCCCGCCGCGCGAGCTGAGCGCGTACGAGCTTGAGACGCTGCCGAGCCCGTGGCAGGGGGTGCACAAGTGGAAGATCCGCGACTGCGCCATCAACAGTGCCTTTGACGAGCCGCTGGCCGTGGCCATCTTCATGCGCATCCAGACGGCCCGGCGGCCGAGGGGCCCGCTGCGGCTGCTCCGCCTGCACCCGCTGGCGGGCCAATGGAGCCAGTATGAGGCGCCGACGGGCATCACTCCGTATGCGCGCCTTGGGGGCGGGGAGATTCACTACGATATGGCCGGCCAGTGGGAGGTCGAGTGTGAGGCGGATGGCCGACTGAGGGCGGACAATCGGAGGAAACCCCGTGGCAAAGGAGAGCGTTTGATGCGCCACGCAGACGTGGACATCTTCCAGTCGATCTGGCCGTCGACGGGAAGCAAGATCTGGCCTTTGGAGTGGCAGAGCTGGCCTCTGAGTGTGCGTGATACTTGAGGGCTGCTCAATGGTGGTGATTCTATCTGATTATACTATAGACATTAATTAAATAATACTATGAGGCATTATCAGAATTTAATATAAGTCACTAATTATCTCTTTAATCATTCTTATCTAACATATAACTGCGTTTGAGCCAGTATGTGTTCTAGTGGTACTCCTAGAGGAAAGACAGTCTCAGAGTAGTTAATTAATCCTAATAATATTTACATTATAACAACCTTTCACACAGCAGAATAGATCTCGACTGAGCAGCATTTCTCTGTATTCTCTACCCTTCAGTGGTGCTGATATGGAAGATGCCCAGTTGCCATGATGCCAAGGAGGTCTCTACCACCGTGTTCCCCGCGAATAGCCTCCATTACCTCATATAGGTTGCCAGATGCTCTGTATGACCCCATTGATAAGACGCAGGCTACCTGACCGAAATGAAGGACGTCTGCGTTCGATGAACAAACTTCCCTCGAGGCATCGCTGGCTCAAGGAGAAGTGGATGAGGAGCTGAATCCAAAGAATCGACAGAAGTTCCAGGGCCAGCTAAGATCTAACCACAAACAAAGCAAAAATAGCAGAGGGATAGGAGATTGGATACTTTAGAGAAGTGAAACTGTAGCAGGAACAGGTGTGAAAGACAGAGTCATAATATTATAAGAGAAGATAGAATTTATATTGCCCAGTTGAGTGCTGCCTACACTTTAAGCCTAGTGAATCCTTACTTAACAACTTATAGAGATCCAGTAGATGCGCCAGCATATTGAATAATTCAGCTTTAAGATATAGTCAATAAGATCCCTACATTTAGGGCTGTATTCTTAGTCTAACTCTTTTATCTTTTCACTTGGAGGTTAGCAGATACATACTATATAGCCATAAACAGGTAATTAAAATATATTTTATTTATCTTCTAGTGTGTGTCTTCTAAATAAGGGCTATATACAGCTTACGTCATGATTGTCATTACATTATTATCACTTGTCTTCTCTCACCTATACTCATCCACTGTTTAAATCTCTTTGCCATTTCTAATCCATAGCATCCTGTCAAGACAATAATAGTGCTTTAATCCACACATTCCGTCAAGACAATAATAGTGCTTTATAAGGTCATTTTATTCCTGGAGGCTTGATTATGGCCCTTACGATGAGTGTTGAGAAATACTTGGACAGCTCAGATCCTTATCGATCGACAAATTTGCCCAATTTCTGGCCGTATCCCTTGAAGCTTGAGCCGTCTGTTGATCTCCAGCAAAATCTTTTGCCATTCGGGGATGAGATACGCGCCATTCTTCATAGCCATGGCTTTGCCAATGACATTCCCTTCATTCCGTACCTCGCAACAAAGCCACACTATCCAGACGGAGACATCCCTGTCGCCCTATTACGCATCATACTACAGGCTGCTGACAACATGCCTCAAGACTTTGGTCCGGCAAAAGACGAACTCGCGAAGCTGCTGAAGCACTTGGATATGTATGTGGAAATCGTGAACGTCGACCGTTGTTTGAATCCATCACTGTTTCCACTCTCCCCTTCAGAACCGCTCATCGTCGCCTTCGAGTTAGCAAAGGAGAGTCTCATAGAAGAACTCCATCGGGCCCTGGGGTTAAAATGGAATCTTCTTTGCCCATTTAATGTTGGTCGCTCCAAGGATAAAGCCTGCCCTGCAATTGTGGTCAACGTCGACCCTCTCACCGAAGCGAACTGGTTTTCGTTGGTGATACACATCAAGTCTATTCTTGCCTCGTTTCTTCACCAGAACCAGCAGTTCGCAGTGGAATTCTTCCCAGGCCATTTAGAGCCACTGCAAGGAATATCCTTGGCAGATCAAATGGATCCAGAGGGAGTGCCAAAGATGGGTACCTCCATTGGAGTACGCGGGGACGCAAACGCCGGAACACATGGAGGATACTTCACCCTCACAGATGATATGACTGTCCGCAAGGGATTCCTCACAAATTACCACGTCATTAGCCTGTCTGAGTCAAGAGGCGACCCAAATCCGTGTTTCAAACAAGGTCTGGGTCAGTTTTGCTGTTCAGAAAGAACCATCGAGATAGAAAGCCCTGCAGTTATGGACAGAAACGCAACCTTAGCAGACATTGCTTCAAGAATCAGTACTCTCGAGAAGGATATAGTTGAGCTTTCATCTGAAATACGCCAGCGCGAGGAGATTGGGGGCAGGCCTCCAACGAACTTGAAAACGATGGTGAACAGATACCAGGCCATGGTTCATGATCTTCAAATACAACGCCAGCGAGGGAACAATATGCCACACATCATGGGCAAAGTCACAGATGCGTCGGGCAAAGCGATTCGCAGAAAGCGGATTATGGACTGGGCATTTGTCGAGTTGACGGACACTTCTATCGACCAGTTCTTCGGCCCAAACCTGATGTTTGAAGTCCCCACCAACCAGCAGCCGTGGAAGTACGATTTGAAGCTGGGCCCTGTCATTGCTGGGATGCCTCTCACGGATTTTGGCAGTCTTGAAGAAGGGGGCGTCTACTACAAACTCGGACGCACCACGGGGATAACTGGAGGAATCTGCCACGGGGCCCTGGCCTGC
Organism: Penicilliopsis zonata CBS 506.65; assembly: GCF_001890105.1. NCBI lineage: Eukaryota > Fungi > Ascomycota > Eurotiomycetes > Eurotiales > Aspergillaceae > Penicilliopsis > Penicilliopsis zonata. The sequence continues at coordinate 45,049 of NW_019208934.1, forward strand.
TGTCATTGGAAAGGAGGTCCTTCTTTCCTTTCAAAGAATAATGACCATAATGACAGAGAAACTTGTCTATCATCAGTTGTCACAGAAGAGTTCATGATTATCAATTATACATCACATTGCCAGCGCCACTATACACAGTCTTCATTTGCAGAGTCTGGAGATTCAGGTTCCCTTATCATCAATCACCATAGTTTAGTGTGTGGGCTTCTCCACGCCGGCATAATGAACTATACTGGACCACCAGGACACGGAGCGTTTTACGCAACTGCTGGCCTGGTCACTGACATCAATGACATCTCAAAGTCCATCATGCTCCGTACCGTCTGCAAGGATCGTGATGGACAGATTACAAGTTCACCTGCTCTACTCGGCCTGCCGCAACCATCGGAAAGTAAATAGACACTACATAGCTGCATATAATACTCTAATTCGCAACCAAATCAAAGATCTTGGTCCTCTATAAAATGTGGAGATTCTAGATTCCTGCTGTACCGTACTCTAAGAGTATGCCTATAGAGACATACAAGTGAGATTATCATCTATAAACGTACTATCATAAGAAAATTGTATTATACTTTTGGCAGGAGAAAAAGGTTTACTTGGTAGTCAAGTGAATGAACCAACTTTGATAGAAAAATGTGTCATTTACTTTAGGGTTTTGTTGCCTGGCTCAGTTAGGCAGGATACCCTACAACCTGCTCATATAGGCTTAGTTCTAAACCTATGGGCCATGCACCCTCCTCTTTTTCCTTCTTTTCGTCTATAAAGCTTTTCTGTTTCACATATTCTTCCTTGACTCTTCCAGCACACAAGCTCCTCTACTATCTTGGTTCACCCCTTCTGTTGATAAAGAGCTGTTCAACATCTTCACTCTTTCTTGAAGGATAAATGACCTTATAAATCCCTTCTAATTATCTTGATAATTTCAATGGTCGAGTGGTCTGGCATCCGGCGTTCGCCTATCACTGATCCCTTGCCTGAGGCCAAGGACCCTAAGCGTATTGAGCTGATTCAAAAGCTCAATACAACCCTAGGTAGGCCCATAGAACCAGGTCTTTGGGCATGCTTCTGGCTGTCTGATATCCAGATGCTGGAGCATCTTGTGAGCATGTGCACCAATAAAGATGAATTCCTTGCCAACATCAGCAGATTGATGATGACCAATAGCAAGGTCTGCACAGACCTAGTCAGAGCCTGTAAGTCTACTATGGAGATACCTATCACTAATAACAAACCACTAAGCACTCTACTAGGGTGTTCTCGTACCAAAGGTCAGACAGGGGATGAGCTCAGCGATGACGAAGAGCTGGACAACCGGAAGAAAAGGAAGGCCACATCCACGACGCCTCAAAGCCCGTCCAAGATACCTCGAAAAGAGGGAACTACTCTCCAGAATCTATCACGGTTATCAGAAGTCACACTTTCTTCGTCGGCTCATAATCAGCATCATCATGATCATCATGAGAGGAAGCGAGTCTATTGCAGCCTGATTGCGAAAAGCCTAGTAAGATTAGATATCATTTGTATTGATTCCATTTGAGTTACTGATAAGATATAGTGCGAAGAAAGAGACAAGTCCACCTGCCTCATCACCAAGGGCAGAGACTGCATCGACAAGGCCCACATATACCCCTACTCAGTGAATGAACATGATATCTTTTGGGAAACGCTCCGTATGTTCTGGTCAAAAGAAAAGGTTAGGGTATGGGAGAAGGCGGTGCTCGGTGAGAAAGGGACTGAGGTATGTCAGAACCTCATATGCCTGGCCCCGACAGTGCATAGGTTGTGGAGAAAGGCAAAATTCGCCCTGAAGCCTGAGGAACTCTCTGAGGATCAAAAGACTCTCACTGTGCGATTCTTTTGGTTGTCCGATAGTCGCTACCACCGGAAGGAAATCGGCTTGCCTCCGTATATTGCTCCTGGCCTCGATCGTAGCACTGGGAACACTGTCCTGATGAACAGTGAGACCATGCAAATCATCAGCTCGGGAGATATCCTCGAGTTCAAAACCGATGACCCTGAAAATCACCCCCTGCCTTCATTTGATATCCTTGAATTGCAATGGATGCTTCACAGAGTTACGGCCCTCAGTGGGGCGGCAGAAGCTACGGATGAGGATGACAGCAGCGACAAAGACAGTTACGATGATGAGGATGAAGATGACGATGACGGCAATGAGGAGAGACAGAGACAAGCCCAATAGAAGGGAAAAGGGATTGTTCAGGCAGTCCTTTTGCTCTTGCTCTGCGGGCAGGCGACACTAACATCCACCAGCGCTGAGCCTAGATGGATTTCCTTTCCTGAATGGATATTTTTCAATCAATTTGAGCTCTCTATCCACGATTCCAAGTGATGGACTACGTAAAGGACCATTCTATTTGTAAACGTAACAAGCCCTCAATCCCACAATTATTCAACGTAATAAGATGAGATAGGTATACAGATTTGTTTACATTGTTGACTTGGCCATTTCCTATCAATTTTGATATCATTCGCGTATCATCAGGGCCTAACCCTACATTCGCACATCTACAGTACGCGTTATTCGGCCTTTATTCAGTGTAGCCGGTTCAATATTTGGGTATATTTGGCTCCATATACTTATACTTTTATGTATTCAATCGTCATAAAGAAGGAAAGGCTTTGAGAGTGAAGAGAAAACTCGAATTCAGCCAAGTCTAAATCCACTTGCCGAGGAGCGACATTATAGCAATGCCCGCGAGGAAACTGGTGAGGATCACCGCCAGTTCTTTCGGATCACTCGTTCGATTTGGGTTGAAGATGAAGTCGTGGGCAATCAGCTCCACGAGGGAGGTGTAGATGAGGACACCACCCGAGGAGGCGTCGAGGATTCCCTCGACAATCATGGCATTGAAGGAGTTGAGGTTCAGGGATTCGCGCACGGCAAGGCCGATGGCGATGGAAATGGGCGTGGTGAGACCGTAAGCCGAACAGAGCAGCCAGGGCAGCCAGCTGGTAGGTCTGAACGGGATGGAAGACATGCGGGCCCCGATCCCTAAACCCTCAAACGCCTGGTGGAAGATGATCACAATATACAGGACTTTGAACTCGCTGCCAACGATACCCAGCGTCAGCCCGATGATCACCGAGTGGAAGAGCACGCCGAACTCGAGGATGAGAAAAGCGGCCAGCTGCTGCTGGACAGACTTTTCGTTCTCGAGCGCCTTTTCATCTGTAGAAGAAGTGTTGGTGCTGGTCTCTTCTTCTTGTGCCGCTCCTGCTGCTTCTTCGTCATGAGCAATATACCTGGCCACAGGCTCATCGTGTGTATGGCGGATGCCATACTTCCTCTCGACGTACAGGCTGGCACCAAAGTCGAGAAGGAAAGTGATGACGATACAGAGCAAGGCAAATGCCGGGGGCCAGGAATACTGGGCCCAGTTGCCTGTGGCCCCGACACAGGTATTCTGGCCGATTTCATAGTACGCCGGATCGAGCAGATGCACAAACGCGGTGGCGAGGATGACTCCGCTGCCGAAATAGCGCGCCACCAGATACGCCGTGTTGGGGATCTTCAGCCGGCGGACACGCTTGGCGACGACGGGGAAGAAGGTCACCACCGTGGAGGTGATCAGAATGACAAACACGGACGATATGCGGGCTCCCAGATAGTCGGCGCCATCGTCGGCGCCACTGTACAAATAACACAGCACATCAGCCAGCTTCGCCGTGGTGAGATCGACATTGGTGGGATCGAAGGTAGACATCTCTTGGCAAAGTGGAAATAGTGGATAAATGGGACAAAGGGGACAAATGAGGCCAGACAGACCAGATAAACAAAGCGATGAGTGGAGCGCCAAGATGAGATGCCAAGATGGAAGTCAAGGGGTTTATATACGGGGAAATGTCTGTGAGGAAAATCACACAAGAGATGGGCTATTCAAGTCCCCAAGGTCCTTTGCGGCGCCCAAGGTCCTCATTGATGCCTCATTGATGCCTCGGGTTTCTGCCTCAGGCTATCAATGTCGATTCGTAGGCTGAAGGCAGATCGGGCCTAGCCTATGGGGGATCCGATTGGGATGAGTCTAAGTATGGATGCATGCGACCTAATAGCTCAATAGATAGAGACTTGGTGAAAGAAAGTATGTATTTTTAATTATTCTAAGAAGTAAGAACATACCTTGCCTCTTTCCATCTCGTTTACTCCTTGTAGTTCACCTTCCATTAAACTCTCCATCCATGGCTTTGTTAATACCATATCGGCAGTACCTGACAGAAGACCAGGATATAAATACTCTAATTAAAAAACACCTCGGCAAGGTATGCCCGATGCGGCTAACACCACTACTGGAATGACCACGGAGTAGAGATTAAAAGCGCCTCATCAGGGTAGAGATGCGGTGGCTTGTCTTTTGCTGGGATCTGACTAGTAATTTGTCACAGACAGTAATGAAGATCGCCTGTCTAGCTTAGCTAACTGTGAGACCTCTACCTAGAAGCTCTCAGCGGGGACCAGCATAGATCTATTTATAGGGTCTTCGCATGCCCCGGCAAACCCTTACTATATGCCAATATGGGCTAAGCTTTGTAAAATAGCGAGTAGATAGGCTAGGTTGCTAGTATGGTGGCTTAAATAGCTGCCCACTCAGCTACAGAGTAACTAGACACAGCTGAAAATGTGGCAAGACGATCTCAATACAAGATTAGTGGTATTTATGATACTTTCCACAAGCAATTTAAAGCGAGATGATGGCAAACGGAAAGAATTGCCAGCCAGAAAAAAGAAGCAAAACAACAAAAATAAAAGGAGGTTCCTTCCCTTGGTCTCTCTCTCTCTCTCTCTCTCTTGTTTCCTTTCTTTTACCCACACCAGAATGCGAGTCTGCCATCCGCTCCTTTCGCTCTGGCTGCTGGCCCTACAGCCCATCTCACTCCTTACCACTGCTGCTGCTGAGATAGTAACCAGCACTAGTGTCTCCTGCGAGTCAATCGAAAACAATGCCCTCCAGAACCCCTCCTTTGAGACTGGAGAGCTCAGTCCCTGGACGACCTACGCCGGCACCGGGGTGGTGGTCAGCGACACCACTGACAATGGAGACTACGTACTGGAAGCCGGAGGTGCAAGTACAACTACCAACTCCGAGGTCTTTACTCAACAGATGACCGGGCTGGAAATCGGGTACACCTACACCGCTGCATACGACTACGCGGTTAGCAAGCTGGCAACAGTATCCTCCCGGATGGAATGCAGTTTTGAGATCATCATGGACTCGATCTCAGGCACAGTCGTCGCCAACGCCGTCTTCGCATTTACCCCTGTTAATACTGCCTGGAACACGCTCTCCGGCACGTTTACTGCAACCAGCACGGAACACACTTTCTATATGTACTCATACTGCACCTATGGCGTGACTTATAAGCCGACCATCAGGTTCGATAATGCCAAGTTCCTCGGGCCACCAGTTGAGAGCTGCACAACAGTTACCATGACTTCTACTGTGGCGGTGTCGACTTCCTCGCCTGCTTCTTCTATTCCATCTACTTCATTCACTTTGTCTATTGCATCTATTCCTTCATCTATCTCATCCATTCCTTCATCTACTCCATCCATTTCTTCAAAATCCGCTCCCTCATCCATCCTCCAATCTTCCTCACCGGCACCTCCTAGCACAAGTTCAATTTTGGCTACTGCATCGTCTATTTCAAGGCCATCTCCCTCTCCCGGTTCATCTACCCCTTCCACTTCGAGCAGTCTCACGACCCCTGTCGCCTCCGAGCATATCTATACAGTCACATCTACCCTCTACGTGTCAGAGACGGCAACTGTCTACGCTTGTGAGCCGTCGACGTTATTATTCTAAATAAACTAATAAGTATGGGAGATCTTTGCTTTGAACCTAGCTAATAACTATATTATAATCATACTTCTGCAAGTTGCATTTGTCCATGTATCACTTCAGGTCTAGGGGCAGATATGGGTAGATTGTACATTAAGTGGCACAGTATATAATCATGTGTCTATAGTATTAATAAGAAAGGATTGATACCTCTCAGGTTGAGACACTGTATATTCAGGAGGTAGTATTTACTACTTAACTAGGAATCTTAAGCAGTGTGAGTTTTATAGAGATGCTGAGTTAAAACAGCTCCATTTCTATTATAAGCTAATGATGTTTATGTTTATGCTAGACTATAAACAGCTATATCCTTATATCCTATTGTCTTTATAATTTCCATATACCACGTCGTGCGGGGAAAACCTGTAGGCGAACCACTAAACCCCCACAGCTGAAGGGATTCGGCTAATCAGCAGCGTCATGGGCCCATCGCAACGGACAATCATCGGAGAAGCAGGAATGAAGCTGTTCCGTCCTCAAGAGTGACGAACAGTCGGACTTTTCTTTGCCTCCGATGGCGGAAAAGAAAAACGCTTATAGTTGATGGCATCGCACGATCCACCGGCAGGAACCAGGTCAAGAATCAGCTTCTCCTAACAATGGCTCTCCAGGCTGTGCTGCTGCTGGCCCTGAGCGGCATCGCCAGCGCCCAGTGGGGGACGTTGCCCTCCAATGCAGACAATGCCACCGACCATCCGGCCTACTATGCCAACCTGACGTTCGAACCGGCGCGGAGCATCTCCACCTGGGAGAACCTGACCGTGGAGACGCCGTCGGGCACCTTTGTGGGCATGCTCAACGATTCGTATCCCGACGTGCGCCAGTTCCTCCGCATCCCCTTTGCGCAGCCGCCCATTGGAGACCTGCGCTGGATGCCGCCGCAGAAGCCTCTGCCCTCGAACAAGAGGATCGATTCTTCGCGATACGGCCCAGGTACGTTTGTTTTCACATCCTTTTGCGTACTGCCAGTCTAACCGGTTCCTCAGCGTGTCCGCAATACGTCGTCTCGACAGGCACGATCTGGACCGAATGGGCGCCCTCGGACGCGCTGCTCAACCTGGGAGAGTCGCAGGTTGAGGGCGCCGTGGCCTGGTCGTCGGACGAGGACTGTCTGTCCCTGGCCGTGTGGACGCCGGCCGACGCCGACCGGCACTCCAAGCTGCCTGTCGCTCTCTTCGTGACGGGCGGTGGTGGCACTCAGGGAGGCATCTGGACTCCTTCCCAGCTTCCTTCGCCTTGGGTCTCGCGCTCGCAGGAGCATATCGTCGTTACTATCAACTACCGGGTCAACATTTTTGGCAGTACGTGATATACATTTCCTGCACTAGAAACCTAACCTACTACTGCAATATCCCTAGCCCTAACCTAACCTACCATATTCTTTCCACTAACTGATATAGACCCTAAATCAAGGGCCCTTGATGAAACCTCCCTCTCCCTGCTGGACGTTCGAGCAGCTGTTGAGTGGGTGTATGAGAATATTGAGGCATTTGGTGGTGATGGCGAGAACATTATGGTAACAATCACTCTCTCTCTCTCTCCCTCCTCTCTCTCTCGATCATATCTAAGGACATTCACAGCTCTGGGGCCAGTCGCAAGGCGCTGCGTTGACGCATCTGTATACCCTCGCCTTCCCTGATGATCCGCTGGCAGCCAAGTTCGGCGTCATCTCGCAACCGCCGTCAGTGACCCTCAATCTGTCTGCCACAGACGACGTGTATGAGGATTTCGATATTGTCGCCAAGGCCCTTGGATGCAACTATGGCGACGACGCAGAGGCTGAGCTTGAGTGCATGCGTCAAGTCTCCTGGGTCCAGATTGAGGAATATATCAATCGCTACTCGGGCTCACCTTCTATCTCCTTTGCTGATTATATCCGTACGTCTTCCTTTATTACCTGTTAAAGAGACTTTATCATACTAATCTACTATCCTAGCTGACGAGAGGTACATCTTTTCCAATGAGACCGAGCGCTATCTGGCTGGCAAGGTGGCTCGTGGCCCTGCCATCCGCTCCGATGTCGCCCGCGAGATCTCAACCAACGATGAGGCCACAACCGCCGAAGAAGAAGGCGAATGGATCTGCACCGCGATGGATGACTCGGCCCTGCGTCTGTCGCTGGGTCTCGAGACCTACCGTTATCTGTGGGCCGGCAACTTCTCCAACATCAGCCCGGAATACTATCTCGGCGCGTACCACTGGACCGACCTGCTCATGATCTTCGGCACGTACCGCGAACAGGTCGGGGACGTCCCGGGGCTGGAAGTCAAGACCTCCCGGACCATGCAGGACTACATGCTTGACTTCCTCAAGGATCCCTCTTCTCTGCCATCTGCTGGTTGGGTCCCCTACAATGGCTCGGCTGCCGAGGGCGGGCTGATCCTGGAGTTTGGCAATGGCACCACTGTGAAGAACATCACGGGTGACTGGCTGCAGGGTGGTTGTTTCAATTCCTCCATTCCCTTCCGTATCTATGGGTGATCGCGATATAATTGAGTGTTTAGACCTATTGTGAGGAATAATCCCATCTTATACACTGTCATTATACCACCAGCTTCTCTCTCCACTGCGGTCCATATCTCCAAAGAACCCATACAAGACCAAGCATGAGAAGACCGGCAGATGCAAGCACACTGTTTGCCCATCCATACCCCAAGACTTGATACATCTTCGGTGCGAATAGAGGCAGTAGAAAGGCCGACAGACTCCTGCCGAACTGAAGAGACGCCATTGCGCTGCTGGTATGCTCGCCGTATGAATCGATAATATACCCAGACACTACCGATTAGTATTCATGTAAAACCGAGCTTGTAGTGGGTGTATTACCTGGCATCCCAAACATCTGCAAGCCGACCATCATGATGGTGACGGCGACATCGACGACCACCCAGTAGAGTTTATAGTGAGCAGCCCAGCCATAGAATACCAGACCGAGAGCAGCGATGGCCATTGAAAACCCCTCGAGCGGCAGTCTGGCTTCAGGGCGGGTATGGCGACGAGGCCTCATATACAGACGGTCCATCAGGAAGCCGCCGACCTGAGATCCGATCACTTCTCCCAGAGAGCAAGCAATATAGTGCAATCCACTGATCTGGACGGACTGGTGGTACACCGACGTCCACAGGCTAGAGAAGGTGGAGAGGGTGATGTAGAGGATGCCATAGTCAAAGGCGGACAGCAAGACCGAGACTTGGATGATCGGGTGGAACAGGAGGAAGCGGACGGGGCGAGTGAGGGCTTTGGTGAAATTCATCATGGACCTCTTCTCCAGGGGGATATTCAATCGTCGTGCTCGCCGGCGTAGAATCTCCGGTGCGTACGTCTCCTGGAAGCTGAACACCGAGACACCCATCATCAATGCCTGGAAGATCGAGGTCGACCAGAAGATCCATCGCCAAGTGGTATTGGCGACTATAACGCCTCCAAGAATGGGGCCTATAGAGAGTATAAGCAAAGTCATAGAGTAGGAAGAAAAGGTCTTTACCTATAGCCGCTCCTAACAATGGAATGAGTAGATACACCCCCAAAGACTTCCCTCGTTGTTCCGGTCGCCAGATATCATTCAGGACGCCCCCAGCCAGCGAATAGACCGCACTGGCGCCAAATCCAGCCAGGAAGCGGGCAGCCAACAGGGTTCCCTTGGTCTCTGCACAGCCGCATACGATGTTCCACACCAGGAACCAGACACTGGAGGCATGCAGGATGAGCTGCCGGCCGTAGACTTCTGAAAGGGGCCCAATCACCAAGGGTCCGAAGGCAGTCGCGAGGAGGTAGATAGAGAGCGCCATCATCTCCTCCGTAGACGACATGGCCATCTCCTTGGCGATCGCCGGCAGGGCAGGCGCCAGGATCGTCGAGACCATGATCCGATTCAAGCCCGTGGCCGAGATAATGTCCGTCACCAGCCATTTGCGGCTCAGCGGCCAGTCGAGCGGATTCTCCGGGTCAAAGGGCTGGAGGAAGTTGGCAGGGGGGTGGTCAATAGCCGTAGTAGGCTTGGAAGTAGAGGCTCCTTCTAGTTGAATATTATCATCGGATTGTGCCATGTTGAGTGACTGAGTGCTAAGAGGGAGAAGGATAGAAGGAAAAGTAAGAGATCAGGATCTGCTATTTAAGAGAGTTGCCTAGAGTCATCAGATAAGATTATTAATACAGGGTACAGTAATCTTGATATCTCTACCCAATGGTAATCATTATCTAAGGATCAATATACCATCAATCATCCTAAGATGTACAATACTAGCCATTTCATAATAAACCCCAATTAAATCCGAGGAACTTCACTTCGCCCCTTTCGTATCCCATTATACAGAGGCCATTACAGGCATCCATGCAGTTTGGTCTGTAGTTGAGAGGGATCCAGAGAATCTTAACTCCACCTCGGACCACCCAACCATCAAGCGAGCTGACTGACAGATCTATCACCTTCATCTCATAAGCCGCGAAGGAGGCCGTTTCCTGGTTTCTTCCGGATAGAACAGGAGACTTGTTTGTAGCAAATATGGCAGTCTCAGGGGTTCGTTCCCAAGTGGAACCAGGTAGCTCCCTTCTCTTCACGAATTTCCAGGCCCATGTATTCGAGTTCTCAACACAAGTGAATGTCGTACCATCATATGAGACTTCCAGCCGGTTGCATATCCTGGGAAGATTTGTAAGATTGAAGATATGTTCCCTCGTCGGCACACTCCATATCGAACATTGGTGGTCATGTATACGGCATGCCACCATCTGACCATTAGTAGAGAAAGCAATGGCACCGTAAGAGTAACCCCCATAGTGATCCAGGCGTGTTATCTGCTCACCGGCTGCCATGTCCCAGAGATCTAGAAAAGGTCTAGCCAGAGCCAATGTATTCCCATCAGGCGAAAGGGCAATTCTTCCACCTAGAAAGCCAGGAACCTGCAGCGTTTGCAGCTGCTCGCCCGTCGCCGGATCCCATAGATGAATCTTCTCATATTCACCCGAGAGGGCGCGGCTGCCGGTTGGCGAGAAGACGGCAGTCTCAAGAGGAGAACGCGTAACCGGCCCCTTTTTCTTGACTTTTTGGGTGGCTGGATTCCAGAGGCAACTGTCTTCCTCGTCTTGCTGGTCTGATATGGGTCTTGTCACGTCCCAGAGCTGAATGGCGTATGGATGGACCCCGATCGCCACTATTCTGCCGTCTGGGGAAAACGCAATCCTATTGCTGGCTGAGCTGTGGTCCAGCTTGCGCTCCTCGACGTAGGTCGTTGAGTTCCTCAGGCGGATTGCGTTATCACCATCGATGGATGCCAACAGTTGGCCGTCAGGCGAATAGGCTACAGCACGAATGTAGCACCCGGTTCTCGTCTCCTTTTTCTCCTCGCCAGTTACCGGATCCCAAAGGCGCACTCCCTTGCTCATCTCAACCGAGGCCAGCGTCTTGCCATCGGGTGAATAGACCAGGCGCGTCGGGGTGCCGCATTTGATCACTTTGATTCTCTGGTAGGTCGACGCGCCCCAGAGTTGAATGGTACGGTCTAGAGCGGCCGAGGCGATTGTCTGACCATCCGGGGAGAAGGTCACCGAACTGACTGTTTTCTCATGGACCTCGAGGGTCTTCACCACCTTGCCTGTGTGAGCGTCCCACACTCGAACGGTACCATCGTCGGAGCCTGATATTATCTGTTTCCCATCGGGTGCGTAGGCGACACTGTTTACACTCCCGCCATGGCCTTCTAGTCTCGAGACTTCCTCGCCCGTGGCTGTATCCCATAGGCGGACTGTGTGGTCTGAGGACGCTGAAGCAAGTGTCTTGCCATTCGGTGAATATGTTACCGCAAAGACTGCACCGATGTGGCCACGGAGAGTGAGCGTTTTTTCGTCGGTTACGGTGTCCCAAACGCGAATCGTGCCATCGTGTGATGCCGAAGCCATGGTCTTTCCGTCTGGAGAGAAAGTAATATCATCCAAATAGTCTTCATGTCCGTCTAATGTTCGTAGACAATCTCCCCAGTCCAGGCCCACCTCTGGCGGTCGTGAGATCCATCCTGGAATACATTTGTCGAACATCTTTCGGATAAGACTATTCCTGGGCGCGAAGACCAGAGCCGAGGAATATATCTGTAGGGGGGAGGAATCAATGGCGGTGCGAAAGAAATAGAGAAACCGAGTCGCATCATATAAGAAGGCTGAGAGATGGGAGGGGGTGCTGGTCTGGCGAAACAGTTAGAACAATGATCTTTACGAGTAGCCCTTGGAGAGTATTGATCATGCGCATACTTTCAGTCATCCTTCCAAGAAGACTCAATGCTTCCAGCCAGTGAAGAAAGTGGGTTTTGAGAAAGATATCAACCTCGTGCCCATCGATAAGATGCTCACCACTCTGCTCGACATGATAGACCCAATACAGACACGCATGGCCCTGAGACAGCGTCTTGCCAGCTGGGCATGAGTCCTTTTGGCATCGAATGCTTCTTGGGATATCCAGGATGAGAGACAAAGATGTCGCCGAGAGAGGCTCTGCCAATAGCACGATGGAGCCGACAATCGTCCGAAACTCGGCCACGAGCGCCGTTTGATCCGCGTTGGAGCTGGCCCTGAGCTGGGCGAGGATCGGATTGTAGGTGGCCTCAAGCCTGCCCATCTCTCGACATTCCAGGATCTTCTCCAGCTGGCCTGATGGGTCCGACCAGACCGGGTCCGCGATGAACCGACACACGGTGGCAGCGAAGATGAAGAGAGGAACCGCCATCTGGACCAAGTCGCGGGTGATCCTGATACCTGGCCAATCCTGGGGCAGGCGATCCTCTATCCGAGCTTGACTGTTGTGCTCTTCCTTGATGTTGGCAAGCTCGTCCTGCAGAAACACCTGAATGTCTTGTTCGATAACAGGAGCCGGAATCTCTTCCAAGATCAGATGTTCATACTTGCCCTGAATGGCGTGGAACCCAAGCCGAACAGGGACTTCAGGGCGACTGGTCACAAAGGCACGCAGTCTCACCGAAGTCAATGATTTTGCTAGTGAGATCAAGTGGATGATGAGCTTGATCTCGTTGTCATTGTCGCACTCGTCGAGAGCATCCAGGACGAGAACAATGGTTTTCTGATACCCCCCAGAGTCCACGGCCTCCAAAGGCTTCAAAATGAGCTGGGTGAACTGCTCCCGGAGATTCTTATTGACAATGGCAGGGTCTGCAGTATATTCATCGGCGTGGGAGTCAAAGGCAGCCGCATCGACCGTAGGCAGCTTGGAGAGGACGGACGTGGGCACTGAGAATATATTAGCCGTGGAAGAATAAGAAAGAGAAGAAGAAACAAAGCAGCATACATATTGTACGAGTTGTCGATGGTCAGGGCAGCCGAAAGCGTGTCTCTCTCTCGCTCAAGGATGGAAACGATATGGTCGACCTCTTTGCTCTCCAGGGGCCACTTGAGATGGACATAATCGATGTATTGACAATGAGTTGATGTCATTTACTTGGGATATTCTGAGTCTACTCCAGCGTTAAGTTGAATTTATAAAAAATAGCCAGCAGGATACTATCTTGGATGAATCCTAGAGATAGTATAGACATAGAGTAGAAGGCTTCAGTATAGAGAGAAGGAGGATAAGGTGAAGATCAAGATGTAATGGTGAAGGAGTGAAGAAAAGAACACATAACACGTCTGCCTGACTCTTGCAGAAAGAGCAACGATCTATGCCGGTACTTCCATGTCTTTGAGGCAAAGAAAGAGGAAGAGAGAGAAGAGAAGGTGGAAGAAATAGACCTCCGTTGTTCAAGTTGATCTTTCCTCTCCACGAGGACACCGTCTCGATGAATCCTCGGCCAAATGACCTGCCAATTAGCAGGATCTAGGGGTGGTTATACCTTCAGTACGCAAGGATTACTTGTTACCCGGTCAGTATCTACTCAGGAGGACTGGGTACTCTTACTCCACTAGTATATTTGCTGCCCAAATGTCTCCCTTGAGATGGCGTTCTGTACTACATCCTCATGAATCCTCTATTATAGTCTTATGGGCGACAGCGGGACCAAGAGGAGTATATCAATAGCAGGAATATAGAGGTACAACGAATCCTAGACAGAAGAACTTTACACTAACAGTCTCCAAACTATCTGTCTACTGGCGCAGGCCACTTGAATGTATAAAAGCATTCTACCTCCTTCGATGTGTGTTTCTAGTCTAGTATATCAGGAGGTGCGCTACCTTTACTGAAAATAAGTGATTATCTTAATTATATTTTATAGGTATTACCTTAGACCTATGCATGAATACAATCAGATTTCACTGCCTAATATGAAGAGACAGGTTAATAGATTATTCTTATTTCTGTCTAATAGTAATATAAACTATCTATAGATTCAACTTATACTATTCTATTCTTAATACTCATGGAATATATTGCAAAGAAATACTGCCCGAGGCCGCAACCACGTGCAGCAGTATGGCATAACTGCCTCGATCGGTGGCTCAGTCTTACGCCCAGCGATAGAGAAGACCATCTGGTAGGAGAGGGAAGAGAAAGAGATGGATGGAACTGTCTAACTCTCTATAAGCTGGACGTCTGGCCTCTCGTCGCCTCTAAAGACCTTGCCCGGCATGTTCTGTGAGGCCACACTCTGTCGCAGCGCGGAAATCATGCCTGGCGGCCCGCTGGCCAGGACGCGGGTTCGGCCCCGGACGACCTGGGAGAGGAAGTCGGTCACTTCACCGTGAAGGTCAGGATGGCCGGCGATGTTCTCCACCGGGCTTGTCTTTTCAGTTGATTCGGTGCTGTCTGTGGTCTCCCGCGTCACGTAGATGCGGATACTCAACTCCAGCTGTCGCAGCAGGGCGAGTTCTGGCTGCAGCCATTGGAGATCTGTCTGGCGGCGTACCACCCAGACCAAACGGAGTGATCTGTCTCTAGCGGCGGTATTGCTTGCTGCGAGCAGGAGGGCAGGAAGGACAGAGGAGATGCCCGTTCCCCCGGCGATGCAAAGAATGTTTGTGTCTGCATCGTCTGCGTCTAGTACGGGTTGGCCGTACGGCCCTGAGAGCAGCACGGAGGTTGAGGGACGGACCAGCGCAGCTTGGGCGAGACGGCGAGTCACTCCCTTGTGCACGCGAATGAGATATGTGTGCTGCTGGTGTGCCTTGAGGGCGTCGCAGGGAGTGGCGTTGAAAGTACAAGGGGTGAAAGGATGGGCCTGCCATCGACTCAGTTCGGGGAAGGAGAGGTAGAAATGCTGGCCGACCTTCCATGGGTGGTGAAAATGCCGAAAGTCCAGCCGGACGACCACGTCGTCGTCGGAGGTGGAAAACAGCTGTATTGTGGCGTGGGGAATGTTCATCCTGTGAAGATAAAAGGTCCGCAGCAGACGAGCAGCACGATCAAGCAGCCAGAGGATCAGGGAAGAGATCATCCAGCAGGAGAGACGGGTCCAATGGGCCCAACAGGCGCCCAGATAGAGCATGGCGACGAGGTAATGCAGCTTGCGAAACAGCTCGTACCCGGTCCATCGAATCGCGCAGGCGGTGCTGTGGACGATCATCAGCGAGCAGAAGCTCATGGCGACCACGCCCCAGACGATGTACTTTTCGCGAATAAACTCGCGCCACTGGGTGGGTTGAGGCTGGTACAGTTTACCCTCGACGACGGTCCAGCCGAGGGTGTGCAGCGCGGACTGGAGATAGATGAGGTACCCGAGCCAGCGGTGCAGGAAGAGAAAATGCGAGTGCGGCAGGCCCGTGAGCAGCGAGAGCAGCGACTCCCGGCTGGCCAGCAGGATGGAGAGCGGCGTGAGGGCAAAGGCGAGCACGCCCAGTCTGTCGGACCACGGCCCCAGCCCCGAGCGCGTGTTGTAGACGCCCGGCGAGCCGCTGACGGGGGTGATCCACGTCTGGTACGTGATGCCGACAAAGGTGAAGACGAGCAGGTAGCCGGCCAGGCCGACGCCGACGAGCAGCTGCTGGCGAGTGGTATGCCGGAAGGGCCAGCAGGCCACGTCGGGGAGAAGGAGACGGCGACACAGTGCACGGAGAGCGGATTGCAGACGGCGAGGTCGGGCTTGATCATGCCAGGAGCGGTTGAGACGGACGACGCCCCAGAGCAGGCAGCCCCCGCCCACCACCGCCCACAGAACGAAGCTGTACAGCATGCTGAGGTCATGGTCATGATAGACGGCGTCCAGGTAGGCGCATGTGCCGGCATCCTTGGTGCAGGGGACCTGCCGGGGGAAGTACCCCCAGTGGTAGACCAGATCGGAGGAGTCGGAGAAGTTTTGGATGTGCATGTTGGAGATTCATATTTTGGATATTGTACATTATATATTCCAAGTGCCAAGTGATGCCAAGATCGCTGAGCAGATTAGCAGATTAGAGGTTGAGCAGATTTGAGCAGATTAGCATAAGCCTGTGAGTATAGATGATGTATGATATGATAGTATATAGATTATAATTTATGATAATATAGATTATGTATACTGTTATTATAGTATGCACTTATATACAGTCTAGTACTATACAAAGAATGACAGAAGCTGGAATAGCGAGCGGCGATACCTAGGCATCGTTGGAGAGGAAGTAGGTGGCAGCGACGGGAGAACCGACGGCCTCAAAGACCGGGACCATGGAGAAGTTGTAGCGGTCGTCGGTGGTCTGGGAGGTGTACAGGCCCTCGGCGGCCTCCTCGGGCAGGACGTAGTCGGCGGGCTGGTCGAACAGGTACAGGGCGTAGGTGTGGTTGGTCGAGTCGCGGGGACGGGGGGAGGAGTAGGTGGCGATGGCGGCCGACTCGTTGACAAACACGCCCGAGTCGCAGTCGAGGGTGAGGTTGCCCGCCCACCAGTGCAGGCGGGTGGTGGTGTTGACGGCCAGGCCGGGGACGAGGGTGCGGTACAGGTTGGAGGTGGTGACATCGTCGTCGGGGATCATCCAGTCGATGAGGAAGACCATGTACTTGCCCTCGTAGGCGTCGTCGTTGGTGGGGTAGAGGACGGGCTCGTCGCCGACATCTACCATTGTCAATAAGGAATGATGAATGATGATGAATGAATAGGAATGATGAATAGAATACCATTAGGGTCGATCCAGAGGCCAGGGGTGACGGTGATGTTCTCGTCGTAGATGGCGCCCAGGTTGGTCTCGGTGACGGGCCAGGTCTGGGGGGGCGTCTGGGCGAGGGCGGCGGCAGCCCAGAGAAGCGAGAGAGCGACAGACTTGTACATGGCGAACAGGAAAGTGCAGAAGTGCAGAGTGTAGAACAGAAGTGACAGATAAAGACAAGACTAAGAATGGGTGATGGAAGACTGGAAGACTGAAGTATTTAAATGTACGGTAGAACAGGAGTCGTCATGACCGTTGGAAGACGTGGACGGAGGATCCAGGAGGCGGAGGACTTCTGATAGTGCCGGGGCCCAAGCAGAATCCCTGGCCATAATAATAAAACCCACGAGTCTAGCCGAGGGTTAGCGAGAGACTAATTCATGTCTAATGATCCCAGCTTTGGGTTAATTTAGCGGCCCACTGATTACGCGGCAATTAAATTCTAAAAATTAAATCCAAGAAAATTCAAGGTTCTAAGAAATTCTAAGAATATTCAATATTGTAAGAAAATCTACAGATGTTCTAAACAGCGTATTATAGTATATTATATTATAGTATATTATATTATAGTTAGTATAATAGTATAGTTAATGTTAAAAATTAGTAGTGTAGTTAGTAGTAGTTAGTAGTAGTTATATAGTATAGTATAGTATAGTTAGTAGTATCGTTAATAGTAGTTATATAGTATAGTATAGTATAGTATAGTAGTATGGTAAGAAGTATATAGTAAGTAAGGAAGTATAGTAAGTATAGTATAGTATAGTATAGTAGTATAGTAAGAAGTAAGAAGTATAGTAGAAGTTACAAGACTAGTCAGTCCGAGTCTCTCATCTCCTCCGTCACCCGGATCTCCATGGTCTTGGAGATGCCTCCCGGCGGGGGACTGGGCAGGATCTGGCGATCGCTGGCCCAGTCGTTGTCGCTGGTGCGGTGCGAATGGGTGATGACGCGGTGCTGGAAGACATCCATGTCCATGTCCATGTCGACGGACATGTTCATGTTCATGCCCATGCCCGCGGCGGCGCCACGGGCGCCCGTGCGGGTGGTGACGGTGTGCGAGACGTGGTTGCTGCGGTACTGCGAGCTGCCGGCCTTGATCTGGAAGAAGTGGAAGAGCATGGCCTCGAAGCGGGCCTTGAGGGCGGGCAGCGAGGCGGCGAAGATGCCGACGTCCATCTCGGCCGTGTACCAGATGGTGAGGTCGACCGTGTCCCAGGTCGGGTCGGAGCCCAGCAGCAGCTGGTGCAGCTCGATGGTCTTGACGATGCCGCACACGGTGGCCAGCAGGCCGAAGCAGAAGACGGCCCGCAGCGCCCACCGGTTGTACTTGGACACCCGGACGTGCGAGATGTAGACCAGCGGGCCGACGGTGAAGATCAGATCGGACAGGATGTTGCCTGCCGACTGGACGTACCACGTCACCGTCTTGACGTTGTTGGACCAGCACGTCCCGTCCACGGCCTGGTCCCACGCCCGCGCCATGGGGCGGCACTGGCCCAGGATGGCGATCAGAGCGCACAGATTGCACAGCAGAGCCACCGCCATCGTGCCGTAGATGCTGGCCGTGATCGCCTTGGTCAGCCGCAGGCGCACGAAGCTCATGCCCAGGCTCATCTTGAGCGCCATCATCGCGAACATGTTGGTCGCCTCCGACACGATCTGGTACTTGAGCGCCGTCGCCGGGTTGGGCCCCGTCACCAGCAGCGTCTTGACGTGCTGCCCGTAGCCATATTTCACCGCCAGCAGGTTGAACGTGAGCGTCAGGGCGGTGCCGACCTGCAAGTATGAGAACGGAGAACGGAGAACGGGAAAAAAAAGGCATCCATCTCGGACTCACCACAGAAACGGCCAGAAAGGCGTCATCCCAACTGAACGCCTTGGAGTAGAAGATGCGCGTCTGGAAGCGAAGCCCCGACGAGACCACGGCCAGCACGGCCAAGATGATGTTCGACACGACCACCACATCCCCCCGGTTTGCGTAGCTGAGCGTCATGTTTGCAGCATATCTGAATAACAACAATCAAGCGCGGATGGATTGGAAACACACCACTTTAATCCCATCTCTCTTTCTCTTTTTTCTTTTTTATTTCTGCCTCGGCGGGCAACCCATTCCTGGAAGGATCAAGTGCATTCATTCCCTGGTCGAAATACGACCCTAGTGCAGGGGTATCCATCAGAATAATAATAATACCAAGACTAAGAAGTAGACTTTGGGCTAGTTATCGGTTAAGAAAGATATGGATTACGCAACTCCTTGCCTATACGAGCACTAAGCTCTGGTGGCGAAGGAATCCCCCTCCTTTTAATATATCTGTTGCGTAAAAGACCCGGGGGGATCTGTAGAGTCGCCACCTTATTCTGTTAAATGCTTGTTCAACACAATGGCCAACCTCCCGACCAGGTATGAGGTGAGGTGCCTTTTGTGCAGGGAACAATCCATTACTCACTAGATCATAGTCTCATCTTGCGAGTGAATAGCCTCGGATGATCCACTTCAGGGTGGGTAAGCGAATCCATCGCGCGAAACTATCCAAGGGACCTGCACGCACATACAGAGTATTCGTCAGGATGCGAGCTGCCTGATAATATCGTAAGCGCTATTATAGTAATCTAGTTATGCTAGCAGTACTTTATACTTTCACTTATTATATACTTTCACTTATTATATATTACTATATTATTATATATTACTATATTACTATATATTACTATATTACTATATTTACTATGTACTTACTATGCTTACTATGCTTACTATATACTTAGTGGAGACAGGTGATGGCTTGTCTCGCCCCTCCCACCACTCCGAACTATCCGAAGACAAGACGCTGGTCGCTTTAAAGTCGCACGCCACGCTGCGACCAGCTGCAGCCGTTGTGTGAAGGGGTCGGGAGTTGCGCCGGATCGGGGTTCCCCCCCGTCTGCCATGTGTATCTGCGTGGGCCAGCCAGGCTTCTAGAGCGACTGGACAGGAATACACCGAGAGACAAACAGGAAGGAAACAGAGAAGGCAGCACGTGGCGAAGGTGGAGCAATCAGGCCATTCTATTCTGAATAGGAGTATTCTGTAGTATTCTGTAGTATTCTGTACTCTGAGTATCTGTACTCTGAGTATGCTTCCTGTGGTATAGAGTCAAACTGGGGAAGGCGAGCACGGCCGGTCTCCATCTGCAAAGCATCGTCCCAGGATCATGCAGGAAGGGTGGAACCAGACTGCAGATCTCACCTGTTGGAGAGGATGTCTTGTTCCTGCAGGAAGTGATCAGCGTCGGCCGTTCAATAAACATCTCTGATCTGCGCTGTCTTGGGTTGTTAGACCCTATCTAGTCAGTAGAGAATAAGTATATCAAGGCAAGACTCGGGTAGAGCAGCTAGAATAATAATGATTAATTACACCCAGTGTATAGAATATACAAATAGCTTAAGCTTTCTACTTATGATCTTAAGGTCTATAAGAATTCCATTATACTGAAGCTGTAGGAATAGTCCATCTCCCACAATCAACTACTTGGTACGGCTCCCCCCAGAGATACTCAAAACACTCATTCCCGTACACCAGCGAGAAGAGCGGTTGATGTCCCCTGCCAACTAACCTCCTCTTGCGAACAAACACCTCCTGGACGATGGTATCCCGGTCATCGTCTTTGCCAGGCAGGAGGTGTAAACGCCTCAGATTTGGAAGAGCGTCAAGACAGGTGTACAGCAGATCTTTCTTCGTCGACGGAATGGCAATGCACAGTTCCTCCAGATGGACGCACTTGACAATCACCTCCTGCACGATCTTCTCCATCTCCTCTTCCTGCTGCGGATCCGAAGAAGCAGACAGCCCGATGCCCTTCCAGTGTGTTCCGCAGCGGCGCCACGCAGCAGACTGCTGGAACCCATGCACGACAAGGCTCGTCACGACGCTGGGCTTGTTCTTCTTGTTGATCGAGGTGATGAAGTCGACCATCTCGTCGCTTAACCGACACAGACGGAGGGTATGCAGACTCCTAGCCGCGTGGATCAAGGACACGCAAGAAGAGGACAGATGGAGGCTGGAGTCGTATGCGCAGTCGCCGTTCTGCAGGCCCAGAACCTCCAAACACGCCAGATCCGTCAACTGGCCCAGGTCCGCTCCATTGTCTCCCTGCTTCAACGGGAGGAATCCGGCGCCGAGATGGAGGTCTCGGAGTGCAAGGGGTTGGTCTCCATCGAACAGGCCGATCAGATCCGAGAGAAGCGAGTTCTTTCTCCATGGCTCGTGGTCCAGGCTTAGCTGCAGACGCTGGACGGGCCATGTCTTTAGCAGATCCGCCAGCGAGGAGAGATTCCGCTCCACGAACCCCAACGGGAGAGCCGTCAGTTCCAGATGGCCGAGGCGGAGCGTGTCCGGTAAGAACCAGGGGAGAGACAAGTCGTCGATGGGTTTCCAGGAATACTCGTCTGCTTCGATGCTCAGGGATTGCAGACGTGGTGGCAGACTTTGCAGACGGTGTAGGATCTGTCTTCCCTCGACTGTCTTGGGGATTTCCACTCCTCTCAGCCTTTATACCACACATCAATACATTGTTGGTTTGTAGAACAGAACGCAAAGCTTACTGTAATGTCCGTAAATTGCCCATCTGGTCCAGCATGTCGAAGAAGCACTGGCCATCGAGAGAAAGGTCCAAACAACAGACTTGAAGAGACCGCGTAAAGGAGATGTACGGGGACTGGCTGATACATCTCAGATGCTTCAGATGAATGCCGTACAGGGTGATGTGATGGTAGAGATACGGAGAGAAGATGGCGTTGAACCGTTTCGACACCAGACACAGCGAGTAAAAGGCTCGAGGATACTGCACTTGATCTGCGACCAGCAGCCAGACATAATCCGCAATCATTTTAGGGTATATAATAGATAAACAATATAACTGTGATGTTCTAATTGAATATCTTGCTATTTAATTATCTTGGTGAGGACCATGTGCGCCGTCACCTGAGAACAAGTACCTGGGGAGAAAATACATCTCCAACTAGCAATTTAATAGTCTTATTCTTCTGAAACAATCTTATCAATGGCTATTGACCTTGACTATCCTCAAGTCTACTGTTATAGTGTGCACTTCTTCTAATAAGAGACTATCTATTAATAATCTATCAAGTATGAATCTTTGAATTTAGTTCTTATCTTTCCTAATATATCTCTAGTTCAAAAGAACAGCTTATACAATATTTAATATATCATAGATTAAGTGTCCAGTCCAGCTGAGTATCCAGGATATCCGATGTAGCAACAATCGCGATACGAGATCGTGCGGAACCCTGATTGAATGACGTCAAACGAGTTGAAGCATCTCGATCTCGCCTGGCGGCGAATACAGCTTCATTGCCAACCTCCTCCCGCTTCTCCAACAGAACCTGCCATCGGAAGCAATGGCGGCGTTGGCAGCGGAGTCTATACAGTGGGTGCATACTGCGACAGTGCCGATGAACGCGTGCAAAGCCCCTTGGATGGGTTGAGACAGAACGGGATCAAGGAGAAGGTCTGGATGCATTTGCAGCAGGAATTCCAAAGAATCAAGAATATTGATTCTTATATTGTCTATTCATCCCTAACCCTAACCTAACCCTATGGCATTTTCTTTGGCAGATATCATCCAAGCAGTCCAGCAGTCCATATGCCACAGTCTTTCTATCTAGTCTTTCAAGGAGAACCCAAGATGAGGCAGGTAATAAGCCGGATGCCACCAGATGAACAAGATCACACACGGATAGACGACTGCGGCATCGAAGACATACATGGTCCACTCGTGGAGGTTGATGTAGCCCGTCTTGCCCTCACTGAACTGCACCAGGCGATACACTGTGCGAACCAAGATCAAGACCGAAGTGACGTTGACGACGCGCAGCAACGCCTGCCAGTGCTTCCTGCGGCGTTTGCCATCGATGAGGATGGTCTTTTCGTCCGCGTCTGCCGCATAGCGTTCCAGCAGCGTCTGGGCGTACGGGCGCGAGGTGAAGTTGAAGCGGATGGCAGCGACGGCGAAGAGGCCAAAGGCGAGCAGCTGGATCACCACGCCTGCCTGGGCGATATGTTTGCCGTGCTCGAGCTTGCTGGCGGCATCTTTCTCGCCCGGCACGGTGGATGCGATCATCACGGCGCCGGCCAGCTGGAGCAGCAGCGCGACAATATCAAACGCCACGAAGATGGGCGTCACGAAGCGAGGAGGCACCCAGCACAGACGCAGCGTGCGCTCCTCGCGCGGCACGACGAGAAACAGGATCCGGCCAAAGACGATGTAGCAGCCGGCCGCGATGAGGACGGGGGGCAGCACGATCATCGCGAACTGAAGCACGTACAGCGACTTGTTGGTGTCGTGCTGCATGGAGATACAGCGGGCAATGTACCCGATAGTTTCCACTGTTGATCAGTATGACAGTATGACAGTATAACAGTATGACAGTATGACAGAGCTTACTGATCGCTGCGAGGACCACCACTATCCACACCCATGCCCGGAGACGCAGCCATTGGAAGAAGGTGGCGAGAAAGGCCAGTCCGTACAGGGCAGAGAACAGGGCGGCAGCGGCCAGCGAGGGCGAATAGGGATAGAACGAGCTGTCCTGGGCCATTGCAGAGTGTGTCTTGATAGATGTTTATTGTTCTTTTAAGAGCTGTCTTTATACCCTGGCGATTTATATATCCTGGCGATTTATATACCCTTTTGGGCGACGATATATATACCCAACTGGGCTAGCGTTGCGCTAACTGTAGTTGGTTAGTGACTAACTTATGTGGATGTATTATCTAATCGGCTAACCCCCTTTAGACTAGTAAATATATTCTGTCCTGCTGTCGTCAACGTCACTCAAGCAAAGCGCACACGATGCCCTTCAGTGGCCGCCCCAGTCCCAGCTGTCTGGGCTGTCGTGAACGGCGAATCAAGGCAAGGCGAGTCGAGTCTGCAGTTTGGTGAATCTCCCTGACCGTCAAGCAGTGCGACCGTGTGCGCCCTGCCTGCTCGCAGTGCCGACGGGTGGGCAGGTCCTGCACCGGCTATCGCGACGTGGATGCGTTGATCTTCCGTGACGAGAATGCCAGAACGCGACGCCGGGCGCTGAAGCCCCTGCGGGATCAGGATGCAAGCGCCGGTGGTGGCAGGGAGGTGGCGTTGCTGCGCGCCGACTCGGATATGCGCCTGCTCTCCCCCGTGGAAGACCAGGCGTTGCGGTTCTTCTTCACCCATTTCGCTAGCATTCGCTCTGAACACGTCCACTCGTCGCTCTTCTTCAGCGGCCTCGCCGACAACCCCTCGCTGCACGACGCTGTCTTGTCGGTCGGGCTGGCGGCCATGGCGAACGTCACGGGCGAGAAGGCGGCGATGACCCTCGCGCAGCACAAGTACGCATCGTCTGTTGGGGTCGTGAGACGGGCAGTGCAGGATCCGACAAAGGCCAGTCCGCACCAGACCATTCAGATCATCCTCATGCTCAGCTTGTTCGAGGTATGTGCTCTCTCTCTCTCTACTGATTCTACAGATGCTGACCGAGTAGATGGTGAGCTGTCCGGAACACGCGATCGACGCCTGGGCGGTGCATCTGGACGGCGTGGCGGCTTTGTTCGCCCAGACGGGCTTTGGCTGGTCGTTCCGGCAGACGGAATACAAGATCCAGCTGCAGTTCTGCTACCTGTTGATCCTCAAGTACTTTCTCGTCGGGGGGCCCTTGCCCGTGCAACTGTTGATCTGGGGTCCTCGAGTGATCAGTCTGGCCTCTGCGCAGGAGCTGCCCGCCGCTCGCCTGCTCGACATCTTCCTCCGCTTCGCGCGGCTGTACTCGTTGCTCGGTGATACCGCCGTA
This sequence comes from Penicilliopsis zonata CBS 506.65, assembly GCF_001890105.1. NCBI lineage: Eukaryota > Fungi > Ascomycota > Eurotiomycetes > Eurotiales > Aspergillaceae > Penicilliopsis > Penicilliopsis zonata. Next base: position 69,780 of record NW_019208934.1, read on the forward strand.
GAGAAGAGGGCGGTGGTGGACCGGGCGATCGCTCTCGACGCCGAGCTGGAGGTATGGGAGTCGAGTCTCCCCCCGGAATGGTCCTTTACCCTCCAACAGTCCATGGACAGGGCGCACACATACGAGGGAACATACCATCTCTACCACGATATGTGGGCGGCGAGGATCCTCAACCATTACCGCTGGGGACGTCTGCTGGTCAACGAGATCATCCTCGCGTATACCACCGTCACCATCGCCTCTTCCGCCACCAGACACCGTGCGTTGGAAACCATCAGACGCATGGCCGTCGACCTCTGCGCCGGCGCCGCCACCCAGATGAAGCATGTGGATGTCGACTGCAGCATCCGCCCCCCCGCGATCGGCATGCGTGAACCCCCGCTGAGCGGTGTCTTCATGTTGATCTTCCAGCTCGCTGTCGCTGGCCGGGCCTCGGGGGTGCCGCAGACCCTGCGTGCCTGGGTTCGCGCCCTCCTCGATAGACTGGGGTATTCCCTGGGCATCCGCCGGGCCTTGGAGGTGTTTCCTGCCGGCAGTAGCAGCATCCTTAGGCCCTTGCAGAGGCCGGGCCAAGAAACAACTGAATGGAGATGGAATGGAAAGTGAAGCATATGCAAATGGATTAAGACTAGAATATTGTCAACCATGTGGTTCATGAACTACTCAATTGTTGAATCAACAATATCCATGCAGCTATTCCTAACTGTCTCCTTCTCACCCTCCTTGCTTCGGTGATCTATCATATGCAGATACGTCTTGTGTGACAGGTTCTATTGCACACCTCCTTGCAGATATCGTTTGAGAATGAATCGACGAGTACAAAACCATCATGAATCCCCCCCTTCAAGTCTCCAACTGCTCTATGGCAAACCTTGGCTCCAGATGGCGCTCTTCGCCCATCTTTATTCTTACAAGTGTGGCGGTGGGCATGATATCTAGTATGTAGACCATCGGTTCCCCCAAGATACTCCTATCAGCGTCTCATTGCAAGGTAGATATGTTTCTGTATGGCTTCATGGTTCCCATCCTGCCGTATATCCTGGAAGAACGAGTCAAAATCAACCCGTCGAATACCTCTACAGTGACGATTCTTCTCCTGGCGCAGAATGCCCTGATCTCGACCGTGTGCACGCCGACAATCGGCTTGATCCATCATCTCGTGCCGTCAAAGCGTGTGTTTTTGATCGTCTCATTGCTCATCACCCTGCTGAGTAGTGGCTGCATGGCTGCCTCACGGTCTGGTAAGAGTCAAACTACTTTACGTGCTGTATACTCCTTGCTCATTCCTTCTCCAGTCTACGGCATCATGGTTGGTCGCTTTCTCCAAGCCCTCGCCGACAGCTGTATGAAAAGCACCGGCTTCTCGACTGTGGCCGAGCATTCGACGACGTTTCCCCCGGGGAGCCTGATGAGGCTGCTCAACATGGCTGTCTCGACGGGGACGTCTGCCGGGCCGATGATGAGCGGCTTACTGTTGCAGAAGTATGGATACTGGACTGCCTGGTCGAGTGTCTTCCTTCTTCTGTTCATTGACCTGGTGTTTCGTTTGCTGGTGGATGGTAAAAGCGCTTACTATAACGGACCGACAGCTGCGGATGTCAAGACAGAAGAGGTCAAATCCGATGATGAAGAGACTCCTCTCTTGGCCGCTCCATCCGTACAAAGTGTGCCAGACACAGCCAGTCGATATCAATGCTACCTCATTCTCCGCCAGCGCCCGTTCCTCGCTGTCCTGGTCCATCACGCCTTGATCGCCATCCTGCTGGCCAGCTTCGACGCCGCGCTGCCGCTGCACGTCCGCCAGACGTTCGCCTGGGGCAGTGCCGCGACGGGCCTCCTCTTCTCTGCTCTGCAGACGCCATCTATCTTCCTGACACCTCTATTCGACTGGTTGGGAGAGAAGAAGAGGAAGAAAAGCGAGGCAGCGCCATCTCCGACACTTCTAGGCTTTCTCCTCCTGGCACCCTGCTTCGCTCTGCTGGGCTTACCGGGCCATCCAGCGTTTCCCTCTCTCGGCAGCGAGACCCTCCTCGGCCAAGCGTTGTACATCGTCTCTGTCGTTCTGGTTGGCGTGCTCATCTCCAGCCTGGCGGGGACGGCCGCGGCGCAAACCACGAGCACCGTCAAGACGATGGAGGGGATGCTGGGGAAGACAGCGACGGCGCATGCCCTGTCGATGGTTGCCATGAGCTCGTCGCTGGGCATGGTCTTGGGGCCGATCGTGTCGGGCATTCTCATGGAGAAGTTGGGATATCTGGCCATGAATTGCTTCTGGGGTACGTTATTCTAGTGAATTTGTTATCCATATAAAGCAACTGACTGGCAGGTGTTTTTGTCTTGTTTCTGCAGTGTTTTTAATAATCATTACCATTATGATACGAATCATATACTCGTATTACAATGATTATATTCTCATTTAATAGATCAAACAGCAGTCACTATTGCAAATAAACATCCTATACTACTTCTCAGTCTCCTGCACCGGCACCTCCTGGCCAGTCAAGCCCTCCTGGGAAGAAGAATGCAAGGCATAAGCGTCGATCTGGGTGGAGGAGAACTGCCTGGCAGGGATCTTGCGCTGAAAGAGCAGATCGAGCTCCTCGTACGTCCTCCCCTTGGGCTCTGGCAGACGGAAGAAGGACCAGAGGAACATGAGGAAGCAGGTGCAGGCCCAGAAGAAGGCGGTCTTGCCCTTGGCATTCCAGGCCGTGGGACTCATGAACTTGGGCTCGAGCACCTGCGTGATGATGTTGACGAGCTGGTAGGTGGTGCGCGCCAGACAGACGGTCAGCGGGCGCAGACGCACCGAGGAGATCTCGGCGATGATGCTGTACGTGACGGGGCCGAGGGTCAGGGAATAGATCAGACCCCAGAGGAAGACAAAGGCGGCTTGAGCCCACAGCGCCCCCTTGGAGCCGGACGCGGCGCTGATGATGCCCACGATCAACAACGTGCAGCACAGGGCGAACTGGCCCCAGACGTAGATGGTGCGGCGGCCGACGTAGGTGATCAGCCACCAGGACAGCACGGTGCCGACAAAGTACAGCGAGGTGCTGCCCACGTTCAGCTTGTACGCCTGGGTGCTGTCCATGCCGGCGTTCTCGAAGAAATACGTGGGGGACTACACAGATTAGTATAGGGAGGGTAGTTGGGTAGGGAGGGAGAGGTCTTACGTAGGCAAAAGTGCTGCCGGTCAAGACCTGCCCGGCAAAAGCAACACAGGCAATCTCGGTGCGGCGCAGGTCGATCCCCCTGAAGCAGTCCGAGTAGCGGGCGCCGGCCTCGAGCTGGGCCTCGAGGCGTGAGGTGTGGACCATCATGGCGAGCTGGCCGTTGATGGCGTCCTCGGAGCGGGAGGAGAGCCGGCGCAGGCTGTGCTTGGCTTCTTCGAGCCGGTCCTTGCGCACGAGATACCAGGGGCTCTCGGGCATGAGGAAGCAGCCGACCAGGAGCGGGACGGGCCAGACCCATTGGACGGCAAAGGGGATGCGGTACGCCCACTCGCCTTTGTTGTTGACCAGGCCGTCGAGCACGCCCGCCGCGATGAGCTGCCCGATGGCCCAGCACAGGTTGACATATGTGCAGAGATAGCCTCGCAGGACAGTCGGGCACACTTCCGAGGCGTACGCGGGGCCGACGGTGGCGAAGACTCCCCAGGAGAAGCCGCAGAGGATCTCGCCGACCAGCAGGACGGGCAGCGAGGTGGCGAAGAAGACAATGAAGATGAAGGCGGCCATAAAGACCAGCGAGACCATCATCACGCGGCGGTAGCCAAATCGCGCGCACAGTTGACCGTTCATCACGCCGCCTGTTAACATATTAACATAACCCTAACCCTAAACCCTAATATAACCCTAAACCCTAAACCCTAACCCTAACCCTAGAAATCGTACTCACCAAAAATAGCCCCCACGGTACTCGCCATGCCCAAGCCCGTCTGCCAGGCCGTGGCAATCTGCCAGTCATTCGAAGGCGCATAGTAGTGGCCATACTTTCTGGCGAAACTGGGGTACGCGTAGAAGTTGCCGATCAGGTCGGTGTCGTATCCCTCCATGATGACGGACAGGGAGACTAAGATGGACCAGCCGATGGCCTTGCGGTAGATGCGCAGCGCCTCGCCCAGCGTCTGCGCGTGTTCGGCGTCGGACGCCTGCTTGGCCTCGACCAGGGCGCCGTGGCCCAGGGCGTCTTCCACCTGCTGCGCGGCGGCCTTTTCGAGTGCAAAGTCGGGTGTCATGTTGTTGATGGTTGCGTCAGCGAGCATAGGGGGGTTTACGGCGGCTACGACTTGATATAAATACTGATCAATATTTCTGCGGCCAGCAGGCCCGAGACTCCTTGCGTCCACAATAGCCAGAGAATTATCCCTGCGTGGCATAATACCCGGAATTACAAGGCTCCAACGATTCATTGGTGGAATCCCGCAGCCTCTGTCCAGAGCCTTTCAGAGCCTTTCAGAGGCTTCATCCAGTCTTGGTCTGGGCTTCCCCGCATGGGCTGGCCATGTCCGGGGATGCGAGTGGTCCACTTGGCTTTGGCGTGCTCCAGCATGTAACTGTACCCCATCAATAGCCCGGCACTAAATATGCCACACCTCGGCTGGAGAAGAGCCAATAGGGTGAATGGAGATGTCTATTCTATTATTTACTAGGTATCACTACAGAGTGTTTGTATTGTAGTTTGTATTGTAGTTTGTATTGTATAGGTAAAAGGTATGAGTACTGTTAGTATATAGGTACTAGGTAGCTATACATGATTACTCTATTAGATAGGAAGACATGGTCTGATATCCGGCTAATGTACCCTGCATCAGATTGCTCAGATTTCCCGTCGGGATATATGGAAATACGGCTTACCAGGATTAGCCGGACCTTTGTTACTCACGTAGTACATGTATATTGCTTCCAAGTGAATGATGATGCTACTGCTGGCAATGCTGCCCCGTAATCCGCTTCATATCTGCCTCAATATACTCCCACACCTTCGTCGCCGTCCCGTCCGCCCGGAATCCAGCCAGCAGCCGCTCCACCTTAGCCGGAGAGGCCTCTCCCTTGTTGTCGACGGTGTACATTCCACTTCCAGCTTTGCCGTCACTGCCGCGACAGGGAGAGCTGTTCTCTGGGTAAACTACTCCTGCCCCCTTCCCCGCTCCCTGAGAGGGTGGATAGACGGCGCTCGTGGCCAGAAAGACGTGTCGCTCTCCACACTCGGCCGCGGGGGTTGCGACAAACGGCATCAGCAGATTAAACACCGCGATGAGCAGGCCGTTGCTTTCGGCATCCCGAGTGATGCCCCCGCGCACCACGCCGGGCACGGTATGCACGAAGCTCACGTCGGGGGCCCGGCGACAGGCTTCCTCCAGCAGCAGGGTCTGGATCGAGGCCATCTGGTCGCGCGACTTGTACAGCGCGAACCCGAGCGCAGGCATGTTGGTCATGTCGATGGGGCCCTCGCAGCTCGCAGCCAGCACGCTGACCACACGTCGCAGCGAGCGTGCTTTCTGTAGAAGCGGGAGCAGGTTCAATATAAACCGCAGTCGGGAGTGGGTTGCCGTTGCAAAGGCGAGGGGGAGGCCTTCCGCAGTGACTGCAGTTCGTTAGTATTGAGTATATACTTGTATATACTTGTAGATACAATACGCACTCCTACTATATGCCATTGTCCCCTGCGTCTCGACCAGCAGGTTGATGGCGCTCTCCTTCTCCCTGATCTCACGACAGACCTCGTCCACCGTCGCCAGGAGACTCACATCCCCCGGGAGGAAGGTGAAGCAACCCGCCGGGTTCGTCTGCTGGCATTCTGCGATGATCCGGTCTGCTGCCTCCTGCGACCGACCAACGATGTATACCCGTGGCGAGACGGCATACCGCGCAAAGGCCTTGACGGTGTACTCGCCCACGCCGCTGGTGCCGCCGACAAAGACGGCGACCAGACCGGGAGGGAGGGTGGCGATGCGTTGATTTGACGCAATGACTTGAGAGAGGGAGACCATTGTGGATTGATCTTGTGATAGGAAGGTGAGAAATACTCCTGATGATTTTATACTCCTTTTATCATAACGAATGGATCCGTCTCGTATCGCTCTTTTGGGTTAGTGACGGACATACCGGAGATAGCACATTGTCCAACAATAGAACAATAGAGCTGAATAGAACTTTCTATTCCATCTCCACTGCCATGGCGTCCCTCGATGACTTGACAAACACGTTTGTTCTCTCGACCGCCGGTCCGGACGCTGTCCTGCACGAGGTCCCCAAGGCGATCAGCGCCGATGTGGCGCGTCAACGGCGAGCCCATCGCAAGTCCCGAACAGGCTGTGAGAATTGCAAGAGACGGCGCGTGCGAGTAAGCTGGAACACTACGATGTACATTTATGATATTGATCTTTTAGTGCAGCAGAGAGACGCCGTGTGCCGGCTGTACGCGACGGGGAGAAGCATGCGATCGTATGGGTATCGCTGCCCCCGGACAGAGACCGACAGACGCCGTGGTCAATCTACTCCATATGAAGCTATTCCATCACTTCCAGACGTCGACCTGCCAGACGCTCATGTTCCCTGCCGAGGCCTGGCGCCCTGTGCTGCAGCTGAGTCTCGAGTTCGAGTTCCTGATGAATGCCCTCCTCTGCGTCGCGGCGCGTCATCTCGCCTTTCTCAGCCCGCAAGATGCCTCGTATCCTGCCGCGGCGGCCAGCCATCTGTGCCGGGCGTTGTCGCTGTTCCGCTGGGAGCTGGCGACCCGAGCGACGATGATCAACACCGACGCCTTCATCGCGACCTCTGCCCTCCTCCAGATCGAGGTCTGGACATCGACTGACTTCCTCACCGGCAGGGAGTTTGATCCCTCGCGCGACCGCATCTTCTCCTTCTGCTCGAGTATGAAGCAGGTCTTCCTGGCCAATGGCCCCATTCTGACTCGCCAGCCCTCTCTCCTGCTGCCGCTGCTGGCGGTCAATCCGGCGGACGTGCTCGTGGCATCTGCAAAGATCAGCAACGAGACTCTGGATCGGTTCCAGGATTTCTTTGCCTACCGCCGTCCCCTCGAGAGACAAGACAAGATTCATCTCCCGTTGGACGTTCCCTTCGCTTCTACCCAGCATACAGGCCTGGCTGTGTCTGATCTGTTCGCCGGGGATAAATACAGCCCAGACATCCCCGATGGATATTCTCCCGCTGTCGCCCGGCTGTGTCTCGTCCTCTCCTTTCTGCCTGAAGCGCAGCCCCCGGACTCGATCGACGTGAACTCGTCTCTTCTCTTCCCTCTGGCGCGGTATATCTTGTCCTTCCCCGTGCAGTGCCATGGTCCGTTTGTCGCGTTGTTCGAGCAGCGCGATCCGCACGTCCTCCTCCTGCTCTACCACTTCTACCGTGCCGTGCGGATTCTCCTGTCGCCGACTGCGTACTGGTGGGCGCAGGAACGGGCGTTCATTGCCGAGAGAGGGTTGATGGAGTGGTGGAGAAGAAGTGAAGAAGTGGTGAGCAAGTAGCAAGATAGATATATCATGGAAGATTAATGATATCCATTTGATACTATAAAGCCTTGCGCATAAACACCGCCGAGAGAAGAACCTCCCCCCCCTCCAGCGTCTCTGTTCGATATCGCGGCTCCTCCTTCCAGCCAACGTATCCCATACTCTCATACCACTCCTGCGAGCTGAACGCCGGCCGGTCCAGCACAACCTTCTCCCAGACGCCCACCCCGTCCGGCCCCTCGTCGTAGATGTACCGTTTGCTCAGCGTCGTAAGGGCCAGCGTCCCACACGCCGGATGGCCGTACCTCTCTGATCGTGCCATCTCCTCCAGGAGGGTCATTACACGGCGCCCAAGCCTATTCCCGCGGTGTTGCTCCAGGATGAAGAAGGCCTGCACGGTCAACACGCTTTTATCGGCGCGTGCGAGCTCTTCGTCGGGGGGATCCGTGTAGGCGTCGAGCGAGACATGGCCGGCTTTGATCGTGTTTCTTGTAGTTTTTGAATCGCCCTCGCTGTCCTCTTCATCGATGAGAATCCAGAACAGCTGTTTCAACCCCTCGGCTTGCTTCTGTTGCCATTTCTGCAGGGCTGTTGTCTCGTAGGCCCAGCCGCAGAGGACTCGTTGACGCTGCAGCTCATGGAACTCGGCGTCTTTGCCCAGATCGACGGGGGAGAGAGTCATTGAAGACATTGATACGAAGAATAGAGGATTGGAATGTAATGAATCATAATGATTGATATATAATGATTGATGAGTCATACCAATTAGTATCGTACCATTCGTAAGCATTTCTTGCCTGAGGCATCAATATTTAATGCCTGAGGCTAACGTATAACTTGATACTAAGACTACTGAGAATACTGAGAATACATCGTATATCTACGGATTCTCCGTCGCCCTGGCTTTCTCCAGCTGCTGGCGCTCGCCCTCAAACTCGTCGACCTGGACCGACTTGAACTGGCGCGCAGGGATCTTCATCTCGAAGCGCTTGTCGATTTCGGCAAACGTCATGCCTGTGGGATCCGGCAGACGGAAATAGATCCAGACCACGCAGAGGGCATCGAAGCCCGCCCAGAAAAAGGCCGTCTTGCCGCCCCAGTTCCAGGCCGTGGGGTCTAAAGCATTAGCATGGGTTCGGCATCTTTGAGAGTGAGACTCTTACTTAGCATGTACGGGGTGAGAACACCGAGGATCAACCCCTCGACGTTGTACACTGCTCGCCCGATGTTCAGCGCCTTGACCATGAGACGGCGCGAGGAGAGTTCCGTAACGAGGGAAAACGCGATGGTTCCAACCTGCATGATTAGAAAAATGCCAACGCACGGGAAGGAGAAGGAAATACGCTGAATTGATAGCCGACATTCCAGGCAAGGAGCATCGCCCCGACAGCCCACGAGCCGGCTTTGGCGTCGTCCAACGAGACACAGCCGATGATGATGAGAGCGATGCCCATAAAGACACATCCCCACAGATACATACCCCGGCGGCTGATCCCCAGCATCAGCAGGCCCCAGACGGCGAACGTGCCCGCCGTGTTGATCGCGTACTGGCCCATCGACAGATCGTACGAGTCGCTGTCTGGCAGGCCGGCCTGCTCGAAGAAATACGTCGAGTACGACATGAAGGCCGAGCCACACATGTTCTGCACCGTCCAGACCATGCACACAATCTCGGTGCGGCGCAGTTCGATGCCTCGGAAGCAGTCGATATACCGGGAGCCGGTTCGTTCCTGTATAGTAAGTATATGTCAAATGTGAGTAACGGGTGGATAGAAGAATTACCTCCCGCTCAAGTTCATCCGTATGGATCATCATCTGGATGGTATTGTCGATGTTGAACCCCTCGACAGACGAGGCATCAGTCAAGCGCTGCAGTGACTGTTTCGCACGCTCGTAATGGCCGTGGCGGACGAGCCACCAGGGGGATTCGGGGGCGAGCAGCGTGATAATCAGCAGAGGGATGGGCCAGACCCACTGTATAATTAATATCAATCAACATCAGGAAGACATTGCATGGATCAATAAGGTAGAGTATACCTGAACGGCGAATGGAATGCGCCACCCCCATTGATCTGTTCGATATAGAAGAGCTCGCAGCACGCCGCAGGAAAGAAGCTGTCCGATGCCCCAGCAGGCATTCACCTATGACTGTTAATAGTTCCGTAGATGCATGATTAAATAGACAAAACTTGCCCAGGTGGTTAGATACGCCCGCAGGGCCACAGGGGCAACTTCGCAGGCATACGAGGTCGTCAGCGTTTGGAAGACTGCCATTCATAAGTATAAATAGCGATATGATGACGACGCATGTTGCTTACTCCCCCATGGAATACCGCAGAGGATCTCCGCAGCGAGGAGCATCTCCAGGTTGGTGGCGAAGAAGAAGAGGAAGATGAAGCCCATGGTGGCGATGAGGGCGCCGCTCATCACTATCCTATATCCGTATCGCTCGGCGGCCCACTGTATGTATTAAATATAATGAAACATAAGATAGGAGAAGACACAAGATAGTAGATATATGTACCCCGTTAAACTATTGTAAATAGACGTTAAATTAGCCATGTATCCAGGTAGGTAAAGATCATACCATCAATCCAATAATCTGGCCAACACTGCCACTGTTCCCTAGACTCGCTTGCCAGTGGGCCGGAATCTCGTAGTCGCCGGCTGCATCTTTGACACCGAACCGCTTCGTGAAATTGGGATATGCATCTGATTGAAAGGATTAAAAATGGAAAAATCATCATGAATAATAAAGGAAAGGACCAGGAAATACAAAAGGAGCCCATTAAAATGACATCGTAGCCTGTATTGTTAGATATGTCTATGCTGCTAGGATGGATCAGAAGGTACCCTCCATCACAACGGCAAACGAGATCAGGATACTCCACAGCGAGGCCTTGGGGTACAGCTTCAAGGCCTGCCAGAGAGACATCTTGACCTCTGCCTCTGTGCTCTGCTGCGCGGCGAACAGCCTCTCCTCCAGCTGCGTCGCCGTGTCCTTGTCCTTCTCTTGCGCCATGGTGGGAATAGATAGAATGAACAAACAGGAGGGAAGAGAGGAGTGGAATCGGTATGCTGAATAGGAAGAGGAGCTATATTATACTAATTCTACCCCGGTTTCCCCGCGTTCCCGCCGTTACATCTCGCCGTTACATCGTGGATAAGGCTATCGTAGCTTATCTGTTATCTTGCATACCTATCTAGAGTATTGAAGCATCCAATAGCTCCTCAAGTATAATGTCTTGTGATATCTAGTTTTAATTATGCTATAGCCAGGGTAGCCAAGTGTCATACGATCAGACTAGGCCAGGTATAGTGGAACTAAATTTTCTGGCTTCAAGGAGTGGATCGGTGGGCAAGACCCTGAACTAGGAATATGCTATGATCGCTTGCTATAGCTAATAGTCAGGAAGAGGCTGAAAATTAGTCATGGATATCCAATGTTAATTACCCCTGCGCACAGTCAAAGGATCAAGTCTGTGGGTCAGACACGAGGCGTCGGTCGAAATGGAAGAAAAGTGCTCAGGCCTCTAGGATGAGGAAGGGTGAAAAGAAGAGAAGAGAAGGGAGGAAGGGAATATATAAGAATAGAGGATATAAGTAAGAGTGTAGAGATGAATAAGGGATAAGAAGATTAATTAGAATAATCACAATAAGTCTCTCCTCAGGTAAACAATTTGACATGTGGTACAAGGTTTGAGGGTCCACGGTCCACGAGGAACCATTGAAGGTTGTGCTCAAAGTTTAATGAAAACAACAACCCTATATAATAGAATCAACATTTCTTCCTATCTGTTCTTCCTGAGCGACTTCAACCATGGCCACTCCGGTCTTTACTGCTCCAGCAGGGCAGACGTCCAACTTTGTCGACCCGCCAACCAACGGGACCCGGTTCATTGCCGTCAATGGCGCTTTTCTCTTCCTCTCCGTGCTTATGGTGTCCATGCGAACATGGACGAGGTTGTTTATTGTCCATAGTTTTGGAATAGATGATTGTAAGAACCTACAAGAGCGATATAGACGACGCTAACCTACAGACATTATGGTTATTGCTCTAGTAAGATAGATAATATACATGATACATGCATATACATGCATATACATGCATATACTATAGTATTATACTATAGAATCTATATTAACTTAAATAGATCCTCTCCGCCGTCTTGTCGGCCGTCACGCTGGAGATGCTCAAATGGGGCCTGGGCCGACACATGTGGGATGTGCCTTTTGACTGGTACACGCCGACATACCTGAAGCTGGACGTCATCTCAGCAACCATCTACTGCGCCGCCACGGGCTGCGTCAAGGTCTCCGTCCTGCTCTTCTACCTGCGCATCTTTCCCAGCCGCAAGTTCCACCTGGCCGTCTGGGTCATCATCTTCATCGCAACGGGATACAACGTCGCCTCCGTGTTTGTGAATCTCCTCGGCTGTCACCCTGTTTCAGCTGTGTGGGATCTCTCCATCCGCACTGCCACTTGTATCAACCGTTCGGCGTTTTACTTTGCCAACGCCGGCCTGGGGATCTTCACCGACTTTGCCACGGTTCTGGTTCCAGTGTATGCATCTATCCTTGCAATACTCTTACTGACATCACCTTACTGACAATACTCTTTTAGTCCCTGGCTTCGTCGACTACAAGTTCCCCTCCGCCAGAAAGTGGCGATCGGGTGTATCCTCACCATGGGATGTTTGTACGTCATTTTCTATACCACCCTTTATCATGTTATACTGACTGCTCAGTGTCGGAATCGTCAGTTGTATTCGGTTAGCAACGCTCTTCGTACTCGAAAACACATCCGATCTGACCTGGACCACCGTCAACCCTCTGCTATGGTCCGTGATCGAACTGAATCTCGGCATTGCCGGCGGCTGCATGACGGCCCTCCGTCCGTTTGTGCGCCAGTACTTCCCCCGCCTCCTGGGTTTGACGTCGCGCGGCCAGAAGGATTACTCCAACTCTCGCTCACGATCGCGGTCTCACTCGCATCCTTTGCAGTCGTTGCCGAGCGCCTCGCGGCCGGATTTCACCGGCAACAAGACGCAGTACAGCACCACCCTACACGCGGGCGATAACTCGAGCGAAGAACATATCCTCTCTGGTCCGTCCTCGGGGGTGCTAAAGGGGATCGTTCGGACAGTCGAGTTTGATGTCAAGAATGACGAATAGAAGAGATGTAGAATAGAAATACTGTATAGTATTACTAAGTTAGTATAAGCACTAGTTAGAATAGGATAGGGCTGTGACACTAATTATACGTGTGACACCAACGTCTCTAGGGACTCCTAGACACGTGTCAGTTCAAGACCGACAAACTCAAATAGACTAGTTACTCCCATGTACTCCGTAGTACAGTAATCGACCCCTTTCCCGTCTCCTTATTCTAGTGATCGACGGGCTGGAATCCCGAAGGATAAATCGTGGGCCGTGAACTGTGATCAGCAGGAGAATGAGGTTGAAAATCCCAATCGTCATGTCTATACTACATAGAGTATATTTAAGTCTACAGAGTACTACTACAGAGTACTCACCAAAGCCATTCAGGAGTCTTGTGGCACTGGATTCAGGAGTATCAGGGAAAGGGTATGAATCAGGGGTAATCAGGGACTACCGGGGAGTAGGTAGACTAGTATGTAATGGAATAGTATCAGGCAGTAAGATCAGATGGAATCCATCCAATAATATACAATTGCCCATGAGAAAAAAATAACGCACGAGACGCGGGGAGAAGTGGGAGAACGTGGAGAGAGGGAGAGGGAGAGGGTGGAGAAGTGGGAGGTGGATTCTTACAGGGTAAGCAGCCCCACCAATCAGAAAAGTATACGTTGATGATTGGCTGTCTGCCCCCCATCGCCTGCAGGTGACGCTCCTAGCGCTGCCCCGCCAAGACGCCAGCCTGTCCAACCAGATCAGGTGAATCCGGGGCCTCGGACCCCAGGCCTGTCTCGGTAAGCAAACGATTGGCCAGGTGTTTCGGGAGACATACTCCATGAGTCCATATTGACTGTGCTACATACAGACGGAGTCAGCTACCCATGGGGACTTCGTATCAGGCCCGGGGTTAGGGTTTATCTCAGCGTCAGCCTTGATAATATTTCCCACCTTCTGCTCCCACTTCACTGCCTCTTCTTTACTGTCTCCTCCTTCTTTCTCCCCCCCCTCTCCACTCCATGTCGAGATCTGGCTCTAGATGACTCCATATGGGATAAGAGGGTACGGCGCGACGGTGGTGGTGGTCGCGTGGGTGGAATTTGCCGTCTGCCTGGTTCTGCTGGTGGCGCGCATCTACACCACCTGGTCGATTACGCGGCGAGCCATGCTGGATCTCTACTTTGCCATCTTTACCTTTGTACGACACTACCGATCTCATCTACTCTCTTGATACTGATTTCCCTAGGTAGCGGCTACGCTCTCCGTGTGTCTGTTCACAGTGGCAGCCCTGTACGGTCTCGGCCAGCAAGAAACCCTCCTCACCTCGGACCAACGAGCAACATCGATGAAATGGGCGTGGGCAAGCACGATCGTCAGTCTGTTCGCCATCTCGAGCGGCAAGTTCGCGATCGTCGCCTTTCTACACCAACTCCACGGGCCCCAGGACCGCGGCAAGATTGTGTTTCTGTGGACGCTGGCGGGGAGTAACTTTGTGGCCAATATCATTGCTGTCGGGACCATTCTGGGCTCGTGTGTCCCTCCGGCGAAGCTGTGGGATCCAACGCTCCAGGGGGGGTGTCACGGCATGGCTCGCAACCAGAACTATGCCTTTTTCCAAGGAAGTGCGTTTTTTTTTTTTGCTTTCTGGTTTTATAATACGAAGCTGAACTTATTATATGAATATAGCTAATTTACAGGCTGGTCTGCCTTTGTCGATCTCGCGCTGGCTGTCTACCCCGTCATCTTCTTCTACCACGTCCAGCTGCAACGGATGGTCAAAGTTGCTTTGTGTGTGTTGATGGGACTCGGAGTGATGTATGTCCTTCTTCCTTCTTCCGATGGTCGATCACAGGCTAATTTATAGTGCCGCTGGCTGTGCAATTGTCAAAACCGTCCAACTCTCTGCCCTGTCGGATACAGAGAACATAACCTGTATGCCCTCCCATCCTGCACCGAAACGAAATCATATACTAATCGGTAGACCACATTGGAAAACTGGATATTCTGACCACGACGGAGATGTGGATCATCCTCATCGTGGGCTGCGTCCCGCCCATCCGGCCGTTGATCGTGAAGGTGCTCAAGAAACTCGGTTCCACCATCCAGTCCTACTCGGGCACATACACCATCAACAACAACACGACCAAACCCAATGCCACAGAGCTGCAGAGCTTCCATGTTTCCACGACGACGACAACGCACAACAGACGTCTGCACGAAGGCACCGGCCGCCACAAAACGCGGAACGACAGCGAAGAAGACATCCTTATGGCCACGAATGGGATTATGAAAGTCACGGATATCAATGTGACTTATTATACGGCCAACGGCGCCGAAGAGCATATCGAGTCGGGATCGGCAACAATACACTCGGACAGGAGTTGATGTGCATTATAATGTATAGATATTTCATGTATATATATTTTTAACTATACTTTCCACTTGTTCTCATTAGGGAGATTGTTAATCAGTGATCGACATCACGTACCAAGTATTTGATATATAATAGCCCACGTATACTAGATCACCTATACTCCGTACAGAGTATTACGCAGTACTCAATATAAAATCCTAACTAGAACTGCTCTCTACTTAGAATTCTGCCTAAGGCGTTAACATCACGTGATATAACCATGGCTGAAATTTCATGAAATTTCAATGAAATTTCAGTCGCGAAAATTTAACTGTGCATAGTCACACACCATTATAAGAGTCATATGAATTACTTAGATCTAGAATACTAATAGTAATAAGCATATCAGTACCTTTATAATATAATGGTATTTCATGAAATTCCTCACTGAA
This sequence comes from Penicilliopsis zonata CBS 506.65, assembly GCF_001890105.1. Classification (NCBI taxonomy): domain Eukaryota; kingdom Fungi; phylum Ascomycota; class Eurotiomycetes; order Eurotiales; family Aspergillaceae; genus Penicilliopsis; species Penicilliopsis zonata. The sequence goes on from NW_019208934.1 coordinate 85,213, forward strand.
ATAGCTTTTCATCGAAGCAGGAAATTTCATGAAATTTCATCTGAAATTTCAAGCCCCACATGCCCCAGGCATAGAAAGTTAAGCCTGAGGCATCAACATCCATGTGACACCAGAATCATTACTAATTAAGTTTGAGCATAATCTGGATTTGGCGGAGCCCACGGCCCGCACTGCATGGGCCACCTTTTGATTGGTGCCGTGTACTCCGTATACTGTGTAGACCAAGTAGGTGTAGTTACGGAAGAAAAGTACCATCTCTCCACTTCACTAAGAATTAAAATAATTATGTAGTTTAGTACTCTGCTGTCTTGGTTTCATCCTGGTCAATGATAGGTTGCTCATGGCGCTGTTGTAACACCAGTTGGCGCGCGGGTAGTGAAAAGCTCCAATTGGCTGCAGCAGCTGAGTACGAGTCAGTGTATCGGTCCTACTGAAACCCTCCGTAAGCCATCCCTTTATACTTGCCTGCTCCTCCTTTTCTCTCTTCATTTTTTCTCTTTTTCGTTCTTACACCTCTTCCTGGCGCCATGACTACCGCCATCCCTCTCACGACAACCTTCACGCCCCCCGCGGCCTGCACGACCGACATACATTTCATCGAATATGTCGACGGCAACAACTTTTTCTCTGCAGTCTCCACCACCGCCGAGATCCTCTATTATATGAGTCTCGGGCCGGAGGATTGGAGCTCCTGTTTTCCCTCGGGATATGCAACATCATCCTATTTTTCGCCGGGGATTTGTCCGTCGGGGTACACCCAGGACGGATTCTCATACATCACCCTCGACGGGAATGTAGAAACGCGAGCGACATGCTGTCCGGAGTAAGTCCACAAATACCATTTAAATACGCATCTCTATATCGCTCTATACTTATTCCGGCGTCTTAGAGGGTATAATGCCCAGACAGGAACAGACTGGCCATGGTACAGCACTAATCCGTGTACCTCGTCGAATCCCTCCTCCAATCAAGTCGTCACCTTTACCTACGGCAGCACACTTTCCTCGCAGACTGGGACGTATGGAGTCAACGCCAAGGGTATTTCCATTCGCTATCAGGCGTTTAATTTTGCAAGCAGCACAACAACGGCCACGGCAACTGCCACAGGAGCAGGAACAGCAACAGCGACAGGAACATCAAGTACAGGAATACAGACCAGTACAATAACCGGTACAACAACGAGTGGAAGGACTGGGGCAATAGGGACGATAGGGACAGTCAGCAGTGCAAGTACGGGCCTCTCGACCGGAGCAAAAGTCGGGATCGGCGTCGGGGCTGGGGTCGGAGCCCTCTTATTGCTTACTGTCGCTTACCTGATCTATCTGGTCCGAAAGAGAAATAAACAGCTTCAAAATCCGCAACCGCAACCGTCACAGTCACAGCCGCAACCGCCCTACTACCAGCCCCCGTCTGAGATGGAAGAGACGCAGTTCAAGGGGCATCTTATGCAGGATCATTATGGTCCTGTCGAGATGAGCGCGGACCGGTGATAGAATATCCAACTGTGTAATGCTGCATATATCTCAATAGAATATTCTATAAGTCAATTGCTTATGGAGCACTAATAGTATGAACCATATAGAAATATACTGTCTACTGCACCATGGTTTTCTAGAACAATATTAAACAATACTATAGATTCAGTGTCTTTTGCTACACTCTGGAGTTCTCCAGACACGTCGCCGAATTACCCGGAACTGGGGAGATAACGATGTGGAGTTAATCATGGGAGGTGCCTGATAGTTAGTGCCTAATTTAATGGTACCCGATTCGCCTATCTTTACTTGAATCGGTTGCTCAGGGCCCTGTTTAAAATCAGGGATACATCGGGGGAACCCCGAAGGATACGAAATATATGCAGGAACTAATGCAAGCCAGTGTGGAAGAGACCAGCAATATCAATAATATAAATTGAGGTGATCGCATGAGGATTTTAGCTTGAATAAGGTTATTCCTGCTGACTGCAGTATAACCTTATTAACATAGCATTCTTTAATAATGATGACGTGCTCATATTAACTTCTTATCCCATGTATTATACTGCTGCCAGAACTGCACGCCAAGAAGAACAGAAGGTAGCTGGAGCGCTATTTCATACTATCAACCTAGTATGGGCTAGTGTACTCATTTCACCTGGGGCGGAATCTCCTTATTGGTCATGGTCTCCGTGTTCTGTGATAGTTGCATGTTGTAGATAATAGGGAAACAACTGCTACCAGCAGAGTATTCGACTAAAGACCGTAGAAAGAATCCACCATACTGGCGGGGTTTGTCTAGGATTAGCCCGCTGTACGAGGTCACCTGCCAGCCACTACTCAGGGATGAAGAGATAGTATCTACGCTACCAGGCCGTTCTTCCAAGTCGGTGGTGTGATCGTAGCCTTTGGTATTGAGTTTGCTATCGATGATCAAGGAGTGTAGGAGCCAGCGTAGACTATAAAAACGTCGTGGATGCCTCTTGTACATGACCTTTTCTACCGCCATCTCCAAGACACACAGTCAACTCAGCCAATATGCAATTCAATCTCGGTTTTCTGGCGCTTCTTTTGAGCGTTTCCTTTGTCGCTGCTAATGACTTCAAGTCCACGTGCAAGGACTACAAATACAAGAGCCATATCTTCCATGCCAAGTGCGAAGATGAAGCTGGCACATACATAGCCACCACTCTGCTTCTGGATGACTGTATTGGCAATGACGATGGATACCTAAAGGTACGCCCTGCTTTAACCTCAAGAGACTCTCATGATAATAATTCTAACTTTTTATAGTGGGAGAAAGAGTAAGATCACCGCTCCAGGTTTCATCTTCCTGCTAACTGCTTAGTGGCGATTTCACTGCATCCTGCAACTCTGGAGAGCTCATTCTTATTGACGATACTGTTTGGTTCTCGGCAAACTGTGCGAAGCCGGATGGTTCGTACAGTGTTGTTACAGAGATTGACTTGAATGCTGGGATCACCAATGACGATGGAACTTTGAAATGTGACGATTGAAATTACTGTATCTACTCTCCACTCTTATATAGTATGGGCATATAGAAGACAAATAGTGTATTCTCTAAATTTGAGACCCTACGGTATTGGTATTCCTTGCATCAGTGGAAGCATTGGGATAAGTAACGAGAGAGAATATAGTTTAAGCATACTTATATAGGTCTGTTGAGGTAGTATATGGATGCTTTATAGTAGTGTACTACAGTATAGAGTAATACACATAGTATACTATCATATATATCATATAGTATTGAGTGAAGTAAAGAATATATAGTTGGATATGCTTAATGCTAAACTAGATGGCCTCAACATGATCGGTCACCAAACAGGTAAACTCCGAGGAGCCATAGTAGATGGTATTCCCATCATCCGGCGACTCGCCCGTACTGAGCGTATCGCCATACTGCCAGAACAGATCGCCTGAAACTCCGCTTGTGTCGAGCGCTGTCCGCTGCCAGGGCGCCTCGATGGCGCACTGGTTGGCCGTGACGCCGTACTCTTCCAACAGACAGGGTTTGCCCGCTGCCACACACGCGGCGCCATGCGCTGTGATCCAACCGTCGCCCCAGGCATCGGTCTCATCCCAGCTGTCAGGGTAGAGATGGAAGGTGCCAAAGTCGATCGTGTCGATGGCCAGATTCACGGTGAAGTTCAGCCCCTCGCCGTCTGTGTACGGATAGCTGCCGTCCGAGTCGGTGGTGAGCCCGAACCCTTCGTCGCCGATGCACACCATATGCTTGGAGTCGAGCGACTTGATGTACGCGCTCGTCGTCACCACCCAGTCGGTGATCACGGAGGTGTCGCAGCCCTGGCAGCGAGGCTCGTTGGCCAGCTCCCAGGCGAAGATCGCCGACGAGTCGATGTACCGCGAGATCACGGCCGAGATGTAGTTCTGGTACGCGGCTTGGATGGCAGTATCGGTGTACCAGCCTGTCTGCGTGCCCCCGAACGCCGTCACATAAGCGGCCATTCCGCCGTAATCAGACCAGTTGTTCACAAAGTTGATGATCAGCTTCACGTCGTATGTCTCGGCGGCGGCCACCACCGCGTCCAGACGCTGCAAGCCGTCGGCGCCTGTATTGACTGTTGCCGTGCCATTGGTAAGTAATTGGTAGTAGACTGTGCCTGACGACGGGACGGTGTTGACATCGTTGAAGCCCCAGACACGGAGGATGCGCAGGCCAGATTCATTCAAGTGGTTCATCACCAGGTCAACGTCGGCATCGTCCGTCAGAAAGCCCATCCAGTAGGCGTTTGTGCCGGCGTAATAGCTTGTCTTTCCATCGATCGTGAAATTGAGGCCATTCACAGAGGGGAATGCAGTAGAAGAAGTACCAGTACCAGTAGTAGAAGTAGTACTAGTCTTAGAACTAGTAGTAGAAGAAGTAGAAGTAGAAGAAGTAGAAGTGGAAGAAGTAGAAGAGGAAGAAGAAGTGGAAGAAGTAGAAGAAGTGGAAGAAGTAGAAGAAGTGGAAGAAGAAGCGGTAGAAGCTACACACTGGCTATACCATTCATTCTGATATTGACAGACCCAGCCGGCCTCACAGGTGGTTGAGCCTGAATAGTCCTCCCCGCCGCACTGGCCATAAGGAGCAACCTGGGCCGATACAAAGAAGAAGAAGAGGAAGAATAGAAGGAACTCCATGTTTACCAGCTACAGTTAATACATAAAAAAGATGAATTGATTATTTTATATCCTACTTTCATCAGATGCTCCGTGATAGATTGATCTGCTCCGTGTTCTTTATGGAGCGGATGTAGTCATGTTTCACCCATGTCACAGGGCAGGGATCATCCTCACAATATATTAAATTGCCCAAGTGGATTTTAATTAGGGCCAAACATAGCCTGTAATATATACATGGCCATTAGGCCCTGATAATAGGAAAATAAATGTGTCGAGTCACGAGGGAACCAGTCCCACACATCCAAAGGGATATTCATCCCCGCAGTGTCATTATTTCCTGTGTTTTTAAGTTGGGTTTAGTCGGCTACTTTCCTCCTATATAAGTGTATTTTATAATTAGTAAGTAGCTCTGGTGCTTATTCACATCCCTAACCCTAGCCTATTATTAAGTGAAACTTCTAGGCTCCTATATCCTATTATAGAAGTCTTCCACAGGTTTTCTGTCACTTTCATTTGACGGTTTTTATCTATGGTACTCCCATGTGAGTCTGGAATCCCTTCTTTGAGCTTTTCTGCTCTAATTTTCTCTCTTCCTATCATATACTCATATCTAGTATCTTCTTCATTATTAATAATAGCTAGTATCAGTATTATACTGGAGCTGTATAATGAAATACACTCGCCATCCAGTATGGTCGAAAGATGCCCGTGTCCAGACACAGAACAGACTGGATATGGCCCAGGGCATCGTCAGCACAGGTTAACTGCAGAGAAAGAGCAGTATCGCGAGCTCTGTCCATGAACCATGTATGATACGGTGTTCCAGTCGAGGCCACCATTCCAATACCACACAGCCAGACGTGAAGGGAATGTGATATCAAGGAGGATTCAATCTGGGCGAGATCCTGCATGAAGCGGGTGAGGATCGTGTTCATGATTACCGCGTGGGAGAAGTATGTGGTTCCATGGATGAGGAACATGTAGAGAATGATGGCGTGTCGAAGGCAGTTGCTGAGACGGTTGCTAAGGGATGGATTGTCTGATGATGATGATGAGGATGGCAAATCTAAAGATAGAAGGCGATGGATGATAAAACAGACGAGGTCATGTAATCTTGTCGATGGCAAGGGTCTTGTGCGTGCTCGGTGGAAGACACCGCGAAGACGAATAAACACATTCCTCACCTCACTGTCGATTCCAACGAGAATCTCATCTTCATCTTGTTGGGGATCCATCCATTCTGGAATCGGGGGGATGCCGTCTCCCATTCCGGCGTCATCTTGTGTCTCGAACTGAGGATGGCCCATGACCAGCATCGATACCCTAAAATTAGAATACAGCGTTAGGATTATAATATCTATTGGGATAGTAGAATATATCCATAAGTGATGACTTACCAACTGACCATTCGAGCTGTTAGTGGACTGGTCTGACGCACTGAATTGATGCCGCCTCGTATCCTGATCAGCTGTTTCACGCCCTCGACGTGCATCCTGGCAACTGTTCCGTTTCCCTTCCCGAACTGAGACGATCAGATAGAATACTTGAGGGAAAAAGAAAGAGAAATACCTCGATTGCTGCTAAAGTGATGACTGAATCCATCGTCCCATCCTGGACGGCCAGAGAGGCGTGCGCGAGTTTCCGCCTCAGCAAAGCCACCGAGTCGGCCATGAGGAGGTCCGAAGTACCAAACCCACGCTGGGCGAGCAGCTCCTCATCCAAACAGGCTGTCTGCAGCGAGACGTGAAACAGGGCCGGATCACCCAGGGCCAACGGCCACCAGGAGAGGAGGAACGGGTTGGAGGCCGGGTTGAGGTCGAGGGGGTAGTACATGAATGCGATTTTATGCAGAACTAGAGGGTGAGGGGGGGTAAAGGAGGGAAGAATTCAAGCAATGATAGAGACTCACAGCTATGGATTAAACGCTGGACATGCTGCGCCGGGAGTCTTGTTGGCGGGTACGACTCAAAGGGATCCAGCGAGACGAATCGGGGATCTGGCGCCGGCTGGTTCGCGTAGAGACAGGAAACATTGCGTTTGACGCAGCGGGAACAGCGCGGCGTGCGCAGGTCGCAGCTCAGTTTAGACTTGAAACATGCTGTGCACGAACGACGGAGGGTTCGCATGTTGGAGTTGTTTGGATTGACAATGTGTTAATGCCTTGAAGCCGTTTGGTGACAATCAGCCCATCTGGAAGGATTGTCTAACTGTATGCAGTTAGTACTTGCTGACAGCTGCTATATATGGACTAGCGTCGGGAGCAGGTCGGCGACTAGTCCCGATCTGGAAGAGTGTAAGATGGACTCTTCATCTCTTGTATAAGATGACTCTCTTTCTTGCCTATTTCTCTGTCTTTCTTCTGTCTACTTCTCTCTCTGAGTTTCTTTTCTTCTTCTTTCCATCTATTGACTATAATATGGCTACTCTTGAAGAGGAGAAAAGCCAGACCTGGCAGTTGGTGGCGACTCTCATCCTCGCGATAGTGATATACGATCAGATCAGGTACCTCTATCGCAAAGGGTCTATTGCTGGGCCCCGGTTCAAGATTCCCCTGGTCGGTCCATTCCTCCAGGCTCTGCATCCACGCTTCGAAGCGTATCTGGCACAGTGGGCGAGTGGGCCTCTCAGCTGTGTATCCGTCTTTCACAAGTCTCACCAACCCTAAACCTAACCCTAGGGTTACATAACCCTAAACCCTTAACCCTAGGGTTACGATAACCCCAAGTTTCTAACTGAATGACAGGTTTATTGTTCTCGCCTCCGACCGAGACCTGGCGCATAAAGTGTTCAAATCGCCAGGCTACGCAGAACCATGTATTGTGCCCCTGGCCAAGGACCTGCTGGGCCATAAAGCATGGGTTTTCCTGCAGGGCCGCGCCCACGCCGAGTACCGCCGCGGACTGACGCCGCTGTTCACCAACAGGGCAATGGCCAGCTATCTGCCGGCCCAGGAGCAGGTCGTGGGCGAGTACTGCAAGAAGCTGGTCGCCGCCAGCGCCGCCAACGACGGCCAGCCGCGGGAGTTCATGACTCTGTTCCGGGAGCTCAACTGCGCCCTCTCGTGCCGCACGTTCTTCGGCGACTATATCTCGCAGGATGCGGTGCAGCGCATTGCCGACGACTTCTACCTCGTCACCGCCGCGCTGGAGCTGGTCAACATGCCCTTTTCGCTGTACATCCCCTACACCAAGCCATGGCGCGGCAAGAAGATCGCCGACGCCGTCCACGCCGAGTTTGCCCAGTGCGCCGCGGCGTGCAAGGCCAACCTGGCGGCCGGAGGGACCCCGTCGTGCATCGTCGACCACTGGGTGCTGCATATGATGGAGTCGGAACGATACCGGGCCCGGGTGGCGGCGGGGGAGACCGAGGCAGAGAAACCAAGCAACCTGATCCGGATGTTCAGCGACGAGGAGATCGGCGAGACGCTCTTCACCTTCCTGTTTGCCTCGCAGGACGCCTCCAGCAGCGCGACCACCTGGCTGTTCCAGATCCTGGCGCAGCGACCCGACGTGCTCGACCGGGTGCGCGCGGAGAACCTGGCGGCGCGCGCAGGGGACCGCAGCAAACCGTTTGATCTGCCCATGCTGGAGGCCCTGCCCTATACCAACGCCGTGATCAAGGAGCTCCTCCGGCACCGCCCGCCCGTCATCTTCGTGCCCTACCAGACCACCAAGCCCTTCCCGCTGACCGCCGACTACACCGTCCCCCGCGGGGCGATGGTCATTCCCTCGTGCTACCCTGCCCTGCACGATCCGGCGGTGTATCCCGACCCCGACGTGTTCGACCCTGACCGCTGGCTGTCGGGCGATGCCGAGGCCCAGACGCGCAACTGGCTGGTGTTTGGGGCCGGCCCGCACGACTGTCTGGCGCGCCGGTACGTGCCTCTCTCCATGGCGGGCATGATTGGTAAAGTCGCCCTCGAGCTCGACTGGACGCACCATGAAACCCCGACGTCGGAGGAGATTCGAGTCTTTGCCACCTTATTCCCGATGGTGAGTTACAGTGTCTATTGCGCCTTGCTCTTGCTCTTTGCTGACTTGCTGACTTGCTGACTTGCTGACTTGCTGACTTTTAGGATGGCTGCCAGTTGGTTTTTACAACCCGTAGATAGTATAGATAGTATAGATAGTAAGATAGTAAGATAGTATAGATAGTAAGATAGTATATGATTACATGGGATCCGGAGTGGCGTAGTAAAAGTACTCGAGCATGAGATCGATGAGCTCCGGCGAGCCCACCGGGATGGTCTCCCAGACCTTGCCGACCTCAAAGGTGACGTTGTTGGCGGGCACATTGGCGGGCCAGTAGGGCAGGGAGCCGTTGTTCTTGTAGGAGCCGCCCTCGTTGGGATTCTGGGTCTTGACGAAGTTGGCCCAGTAGGCCGACATGCGGTGGGCGATGGCATAGTCGTCGGCCTCCCAGTCGGAGGTGGTGACGGCGTACAGGTTGTTGAGGGCGTAGGGAACCTCGGAGCCATGGAAGGCGCCCGAGTCCTGGCCGGGGGGCGCGTGCGTCCAGTAGTACTGGTAGATGGGGCTGGACTCGGTCTGGTGCCAGCGCCGGGCAAAGGACCAGGTCGAGACGCGGATGATGGCGCGCAGGATGTCGTTGTAGGCGTCGGCGGCCTGGGTGGCATTGGCGGCGGGGAACAGCTCCAGCAGGGCGGCGGCGGCAGGGCCGTACGTCTCGTTGACCTCGGCGATGTACTCGTCGACGGTGAGCGACAGCGTCAGCGACACGTCGTCCTCGTCGGCGTTGTTGCCGACCAGGATGGGCACGTCGTTGGGGGCGCCGTCCTCCAGACTGACGATGTACTTGTTGGGGATGGCGTAGCCGTCCAGGACCGGGTCAAAGCCGACAAAGGTGCTGACGCCGGCGCCCTCGAGCACCTCATCGACGCTGAGCGCGCGCAGCTCGGCGGCGGTGGTCGCGTTGAGCGACTCGGCGTAGGTCTCGCTGAAGCTCAGCGCCCACGACATGTTGCGGTAGTCGCTGCCGTACCCCCACAGGCTGGGGTCGTAGGGGTCCTTGATGCCGCTCTCGGCAATGGCGCCCTTGATCAAGCCCTTGGTCAGCGGCGAGTTGACCGTGTGGTAGGTGGCGCCGGCGCCAAACGACTGGCCCGAGACGGTGATGCGGTCCGGGTCGCCCCCGAACGCGGCGATGTTGTCGCGCACCCAGTGCACCAGGCGGATCTGGTCCAGCAGGCCGTAATTGCCGGACACGTTTTTCGCATCCTCGGCCGCTAGCGCCGGCAGCGTCAGCCACCCGAGCGGGCCGGTCCGGTAGTTGTAGTTGACGAAGACAACCCCGTGGGTGGCCATGCCGCCGCCGTCGTACGTGGACATGCCTGAGGTGCCGCCTGCGGCGTACGACCAGATCATCACGGGCAGCTTCTCGTCGGCGCTGGTCGCGGGGCTCCACACGTTGACCGACAGGCAGTCCTCGCTGGTGGTCGCCGCGCTGGAGCTGGGGCATCCGGGGCCGAACTCGGTCGCCTGCAGCGTGCCGTTCCACGCCGCGGGGTCCTGCGGGGGCCGCCAGCGGTTCTCCCCCGCCGTCGACGCCGCGTACGGGATCCCCTTCCACACGCTGATGTCCTTCCAGTTGGGGAAGAAGGAGCCGTACGAGGCGTTGAATGCCGCCGCGCCCTGCACTTTGCCCTGCGCAATCGTGATCGGCTGTTCGTACAGGGCCGCGTGGGCGCCGGTCACGGCCGCCATCCCCAGCCAAGCTGTCTTCATTGTAGAAAGAGATGACCAGATGACTAGATGACTATACAAAGTGAGAAAGTGAGAAAGTGAGAAGTGAAAAAGTGAGCAGTGATGAAGTGATGAAAGTGAAAGAGTTCAGAGTAGGTTAAATACTTGCAGTGAGCTGGGCGAGCATGACGGGGGGCGACGGATCGTCCGTCTGACCCTGGTCTGCCATGATCTGCAGTGGAGAGCTTACGTAGTATGGAGAGGGGTACGAGTGAATACTCCGAGGTTGTATTATTGCTTGATACCAATATATATATTCATATAATATACTAATACATTGATATAATATACTATGATACTAATAATATACTAATACATTGATATATATACTAATATATTGATATAATGTACTATGATAGATATGATGGATGCATGATGTACCTGATCGGCCCTGAATAACCTCCGACTTCTGCACGGATAACCTTATTCCGCCGAGCATGTGATGGCACTATGTTTTGACTATATTAGTCTTATCCCTGACTGTATGTGATTGCAATCTAATTATTATTTGTAATAATCCAGATGCGGAGTATTCCTACGTACTGATCCATGTAGATCTTACGCAGTGCCAAGAGATGAGGAATGAGGCATTAATGTGTCTAGGAGAATGTGTAATGTAAAGGAATGTGTCAAGCAGACCCCCTGTCTAAAATCAAAGTCTTGGTCCATGGATACAAGGTCGGCTTCCTCATGGTCGGGACCTCATGGGCCATGCGCCAGATATCGGCCGTGACCTTCTTGCCCAGGGTCTCGACAACCGGGGTGAGGAAGGGCAGGCTGACGATGATGGTGGAGTAGCAGCAGAGGGCGACGAGGGAGATGTTGGCCCAGTAGGGGAGCCCCAGGCTGGCAAAAGTGATGCACAGGGCGGAACCAAAGGACCAAAAGACGAAGCCGTGGATGAGGTAGATGGTGAAGATGTGCGGGAAGACGTAGACGAAGAACTTGAAGGAGAAGAGCTTCTGGACGGCGGGGCTGAGCTCGACGAGGGTCTGCAGGCCGAAGCTGAAGACCAGCCCGTTCAGACGCGGGATGTAATACTGCGGATAGCCTGCGCCCGACGTCTGCGCGATGGGGCGTCCAGTCTGCCAGTCTGGATGGATGCCGTACTCGTACGTCTCGTACAGGACGTTGGTCCACTGCGGGGTGAAGTCGATACCCAGGCCACCGATGGCCATCACCAGGCTGAGGACGACAACCGGGTAGTACAGCCAGGGCCGGGCGCGCAGCCAGGGGCGGTAGTTGTAGGTCAGGTCGAGGTCGGTGAGCAGCAGGCCCAGCCAGAAGTAGGACCCCCAGTTGAGGCCGTACCAGTTGGTGACGATGGCGACGGCGTAGTAGCCGAAGCGCTTCCAGGGGGTTTTGATCTCGGCGACGACCAGCACCGCCAGCAGGACGGTCCACGAGCCCTGCAGCTGCACGGGGATCGTCCACAACACACCAGTGCAGTAGTTGAAGGTGATCTGCGGGGCGGCATTCGGGATCAGATACATCAGCTCGATGATCTCGGCGATAAACGTGCCAAAGTTGGTGTACTCGACGGTGAAGGGCCAGGTGGACCAGCTGATGCTGGCCAGATACTCGAGCCATTTGGTCGCGCCGGCGTCCATGAGGAAATACTCCAGCAGGGCGATGGCAATGACGGGGATCAACATGCGCGGCGTCCGGCCGACGGTCTTCTCAGCCATGGCCGCCAGACTGCCGTTCTTCAGGTAGCTGGCAGCCAAGAAGCGACTGGAGGTCATCAGGAAAGGGCCGATCCAGTTCTGGTTGAGGGTGAAGGGGACGATGGTCTTGCGCGCCCATACTTCCGAGTTGTAGTGAATGTAGGCGCCCGGGTTGATGGCGGCGTTGGCGAAGGTCAGGCAGAAATGGATGCCGGTGACCAGCAGGGAGCTGACGGCGACGAGGCCGGCGAGATAGTCGACTCGCTTTTTGGCGGCAGGGAGAGCAGACGCAGTCTTAGGGTTAGGGTTAGGGTTAGGGTTAGGGTTATCGGGGAGCGCGTCTTCCGTGACGGCGAGGGTCTTTTCGGAGAATCCCTTGGCCGAGCCGGCCGAGTCCGAGGTGAGTGAGTACACGTGACTAGGGTTAGGGTTATTGACCAGGGTCGCGAGGCTGGCATCGGTGATCCCATGACTAGGGTTAGGGTTGTTGACCAAGGTCACGTTACTCGAATCTGTAATCACGTGACCATCAAGACTGACCATGTGACCTTTGGCCAGGGGTGTCACCTGACCAGACATGATCACATGATCGCCATACGGGGTGACGGTGCCGGAATCGGGGCCGGGGGTGGCGAGGGCGGAATCCGGGGGAAAAGGCGGCTCCATGGAGGGCGAGGGAACGAAGCGCTCGGTGGAGGAGCTGGACTGGATGTTCTGGCGCGAGCGCTGCAGGAAGGAGTACAGCATGAGGCCGGCGCTGAGGGTGCTGCAGATGGCGATGAGGGAGATGGAGGCGAAGCGGGCCGAGTAAGGGGCGTGGTGCTGATGCCAGCGGACCGTGGCGTTGTGGGAGTAGGCCGTGAAGCCGCGGAGGGAGGTGTCGTCGACGGAACAGACAGAGGAGGAAGAGGAGGAAGAGGAGGAAGAGGAGGAAGAAGAGTTGCAGCGGGCGTCGAATTGTTGCCGTTGCTCCGTCGACATGGAGGTGGTGTTGAAGAAGAAGCGAATCCAGCCGATGTTGGCGGTGGTCTCCTGCCAGGGGGGCCCCTGCATGGAGTAATAGTTGCCGGTGGACCAGTGCTTGAAATGGATGGGCCCCGGGACGGAGGGCAGGGAGGGCAGATGCTTGCGGGAGATGTTGCGATGCGACTCGTTGCCGAGGAAGAAGAGCATCTCGTTGTGGGACCAGTCGAGGCGGTACTCGGTGAAATCCCAGGGGTTGACCTGGTCGCGGTCGACGAGGGTGGTGTAGTTGACGCCGTAGATGGAGTCTGGGAACTCGCGGTTGACGAGCATGGTGATGCGCGACTCGGTGGCGTTCTCGACGCTGTTGAGGTTGAGGCTGAAGGTCTCGGTCTGGTTGTACAGCAGCTCCATGGTCAGGGCGCTGCCGCCGGTCCAGGCCAGCGGCGCCTTGAGATAGGAGCGGAAGGAGCCGTAATGGATGTCATGGCGCAGGGTCTGGATGGCGGCGCCCATGACGAGGTGGTCGGGGGTGGCGACGGACAGGTTGAGGGCCAGCGACTCGTTGGGGATGAAGGTGAGATGCGCCAGGTCGGCGCCCTGGCGGAACAGGTTGTTCCAGCCATTCTCGTAGTGGTGCTTGTACACCTGGGCCTCGAAGCCACTATCCTGCAGGGAGTCGGTTTCGTTGAAGTAGACGATCAGCGAGTCGGTCCACAGGTTGGCGCCGTCGCGGTAGCCGCACGAGCAGTCGGTGTTGTTGGTTCCATTGATGGCGGCGATGAGGGGGGGGAAGAGTAGAAGATAGAGAGCTTTCATGGTGGGGAGAGGGGGAGATAGAGGGAGAGGGGGAGAGAAATAGAAGAGATGAGGAGGAGATAGAGAAGAGAGAGAGGGAGAGGAATAGAAGAGATGAGAGAGAGAAGAGGAGGAGATAGAGAGAGAGGGATAGAGGGAGAGAGGGAAGAGGAGACAGGAGATAGAGAGAGAATTTAACAAGGAAGAGAGATTAAATTAAGAACAGAGATAGAGATTAAATAGAAGACAGGAAGAGACAGATTATTTAGATGAGTGATGTGGCACTGTTAGACAAAGAAAGAAATAAAAATAAAAAAAAAGATAAGACATTTGAAGCGAGGAACGGACGAGCATCGGCAGGTCAGCCAGATTGGGAACTAGACTATTTAATACGTTGTCTGTCTGTATATGTTTAAGTATCTTCTGTCTCTGTCTCTGTCTCTGTCTTCTGTCTTCTCCTTCTATCTTCTATCTTCTGTCTTCTCCTTCTATCTTCTATCTTCTCTCTTCTTCTCTTCTATATTCTCTTCTCCTCCTCCCAATGCTGCAGATCCAGAAATACACCCCCCCCCTCCTGGTGGCCTCGTACTTCATCACATCGGTGTGCATCTACACGGTGTGCACGGCCAAGCTGCTGCAAGTGTTCTGGTTCATCTGCCTGTGCACCAACTTCTATGTCGCGGGCAACTCGGTGATCGAGGCGTTCATGGGGATCGCCCCCCTCCGCGACGCGCGCCAGGCCAGCGCGCGGCTGGAGGCAAAGGAGTGGCAGTTCCCGACGCCGGACGAGCAGCTGCTGCACCTGGACCTGATCATCGTGGCGTATCTGCCAAATGAGCAGGACATCATCCTGGACCGGGTGCGGTACGCGCTGGAGCAGATCCAGTATCCGGCGGACAAGCTGAGCATCAATGTGCTGTACAACACGCCGCACGCGATCGAGCCGCTGGAGTCGCAGCTGCAGGGGCTGGCTGAACAGCATCCGGCGCGGCTGCGGGTGATGAGCGTGCCCAACTCGAGCTCCAAGGCGGACAACCTCAACTACTTCCTGTCGCGCGGGCTGGCCAAGGACATCGTCGCCATCTTCGACTGCGACCACTACCCGCACCCGTACGGCCCGCGCTGGGCGATGGAGCGGCTCACCACCCGGCCGGGCGTGGACATTGTGCAGGGCCGCTGTGTGATCTTCAACGCCGCGCACTCGCTGCAGACCGCCATGGTGGCCGCCGAGTTCGACAAAATCTACGCCGTCTCGCACCCGGGCCGCTCGGCGCTGTGGGGGTTTGGCCTGTTCACTGGCTCCAACGGCTTCTGGCGCGCGACGCTGCTGACGGAGCTGCGCATGGACGACTCCATGCTGACCGAGGACATCGACTCGACCCTGCGCGCCCTCTCGCGCGGCGCCTGCATCGAGCACGACATGAACGTCGTCTCGTACGAGCTGGCGCCCGTCTCGCTGCACGCCCTCTGGAACCAGCGCCTGCGGTGGGCCCAGGGCTGGGCCCAGGCGAGCCTGCGCCATCTGCGCCTGGCCTGGACGGGCAAGGAGGTGCAGCGCAGCGGCCGCATGCGCTTTGGTTTGTTGTCGCTGTTGTTGGTGCGTGAGCTCAGCTACTACCTTATCACGCAGTATGTGTGTCTCGTCGCCAGCGTGGTGATCACGCAGTTCCCCAAGACTGCCCATGCCTGGGCGGTTCTTATCTATTTCCAGTATCCTGTGTCTCAGTGGCTGTTCATCATCAGGTATTTTTTTTTTTCTATTTTTTTTTATTTTTTTTTACTTTGTTTATTTTTTTACTTTGTTTATTTTTTTACTTTGTTTACTAATTACTGACTTCAGTGTGTCGTGTCTTCTGGCGACCCTGTGGATCACCCACCGGGCCAAATCCGAGTTCATCGACCCCTGGATGATCGTGGTCTTCTCGGTAACGTACCCCGTCTATCTGGTCATCACAGCCGTGGTGGGGTTGTATGGCCACGCACGCCTGGTCAGCCGCTACTCAGCCTGGAACCCGACGGCGAGAGGATAGAGGGGAAGATTACCCGAGGAGGAGGACTGGATGAGATAGGCTGCGTTCATTATGCAGCTTAGATGCTGAATTAAGTTTGTGATCTATGCATAGACATGGTGTGATCTATAGATGCATCAACAGTAGAGCATGAGATAAGAATACTCCGTCCTAATTAAGCTCAGAATGGAGTCCAAGAGCCGAAGTGGATATCGTAGAATCGATTTCTAATAGAGGGTGGGTTTGCGGCAGAAAATTCTGCAATACGAAATCGAGTAGATTTTAGCGATACCCGGTAACTGGATATTAGTGACAAATCTCTTTGTTTGGCTGGTTCGGCTCTTTTACCTTATCTTGACACTATCGTATATGATATCTACTATATATAGATATATCTCTTATAGTATATACTATACTATACTCTACTTATACTCTATACTATACTATATATTCTATTCACTTATAGTATACACTATATATACTACTTATAGTATACTATTATACTTATAGTATACTATACTATATACTATACGATAGTATACTATACTATACATAATGCATCTGGTCGGCCTCCGAGGCTGGTTCACCATCCAGTCCTTCCTCTTTGTCTTCTTCGATGCCTTCCTGCCCGGCACCGTCGTCAACTCGTACAACAACCAGGGCCCCCTGTGGCAGATGGACCTGCGCAAGTCGCTGGGCGTGCTGTTCTGGAACGGCCCGTTGATCTACTCGGCCTTTATCCTGCTGTCCGCCCGCAGCATCGCCATCCCCTTCCTGCGCGACCCCTCCAAGGCCAACCTCACCGGCGCCATCTTCCGCCGCGGCCTGCGCCTCTTCTTCCCGGCCCTCGTCGGCCTCGGCCTCGCCAAGCTGATCCTCGCCCAGACCGACGGCTACGCCTGGATCCAGTACTTCCTCGACCTCACCGGCAACGAGTCGGCCTCCGTGCCCTACGACATCCCCAACGCCCTCGTCTACTTCAACGCCGTCTTCAATCTCTTCTGGATCACCCGCACCTTTGCCACCTCCGCCGCCAGCCTGGCCTTCCCCTCGCATCTGCTCTGGATCCTCACCGTCCTCTACACCCAGAGCTTCACCGTCTACATGACCATGATCGTCGCCCCCTACACCCGCCCGGCCTGGCGCCTCAAGGCCGCCCTCTTCTTCGTCCTCTCCGCCTGGTGGATGCAGTCCTGGGCCTGGTACTCCATCTCCGGCC
Source organism: Penicilliopsis zonata CBS 506.65 (assembly GCF_001890105.1). NCBI lineage: Eukaryota > Fungi > Ascomycota > Eurotiomycetes > Eurotiales > Aspergillaceae > Penicilliopsis > Penicilliopsis zonata. The sequence continues at coordinate 102,250 of NW_019208934.1, forward strand.
TCCTCCTGGCCGACATGGTCGTCAACATGGACTTCCAGCAAAAGGCCGCCCGCGGCATCCCCCTGCCCTTCAAAAAGGGCCTCTTCCTCCCCTCCTGGACCGTCTATCTCCTTCTCATGCTCGGCGGCGTGCTGATGCAGTTCCTCTGGACCGGCTGGAACCCCCAGCTCTACGACTCCGAGATCGTCGCCCACGCCGGCCTGTACTACTCGGGCGGCCTCAACACCGACTACGACTCCTCCCAGCCCCAGGCCCGAGACGACATCTATCTCATCCTCCTGGGCTTCCTGCTCGCCGTCGACACCTACCCCTGGCTGCAGCGCCTCTTTGCCAACCCGGTCTTTGTCTATCTGGGTTCGAGATCTTTGTGTAAGTTGCATCTTCCATCCCCGCACTGTTCCATCCCCCAGAGATGCTGACTACTTTCTTCAGCGTGGCTCTTTGCCCAAGGAATCGTCGTCTACACGGCCGGCATGCGCCTGTTCATCCATCTCAACGTCGACCGGCAGTGGCCATCGCAAGTCTCGGTCTTTGTCTCCTTTCTCGTCTCCCTGCTCACCGTCATCGCCTTTGCCGAGCTCTTCTACCGGCTCGTCGACCATCCCTCGCGGGCGTTTTCGCACATTGTCTTTGACTGGATCCGGGAATAGATTATACATATACATATACATATAAATATACATATAATTAAATTAAAGATACATCGGATCCACAGGCAAGACAACCGCCCAGTACTTGGCCAACCGCTCCCTCAGCAGCTCATACGACGAGCCGATGCGCAAGACCTTCATGCGGTCGAAATCGATGATCGTCGACGGCCGCCCCCCATAGACATGATACCGCTGCAGGCCGTAGTCGACAATCACGTCGGCGGCGTCCTTGATCTCGTCGTCGACGTCCTCGACGCGGAACTTCTGCCCCGTCCCCGTGAGATTGGCACTGCTGCCGAACATCAACTGGCCCGCGGCGTCGTTCAGGCGGCCCAGCTCGGCCAGCAACGATCCCCCGCCGAGAAACACGCCCACCGTGCCGTCCTGGGTCGTGTTGGCCAGCGTCGCCGCACTCAGCTGCTGCAGCCTCGGGTGATCGGCGTCGTACGGCGCAACCACCGCAAACGACAGATCCATCTCCTCGTGTAACGTGCGGATCATCTCCTGCTTGTCCGCAGGCAACACGTGCAATGCCCGCTGCAAGGCGTGCGTGCCGATGATCCCCTGTGCGTGGCCGGGGCGCCGCCGCTTGGCTGCAAACGCTCTCTCAACCGCTTCGCTCGACGACGCCATCAGGCCGTAGCCCACCTCCGTCGGCACCAGGGCGATGCCTCCGGCCCGGAGCACGTCAAACACGCGGCGTGCGTCGGCCTTGACGTCGGGGTGGCTCCCGGGGGAGGGGATTATCTTGGACATGTGTACGGAGTGTATTAATACTTATAAGAGGGAATCATGGATACAAGTGAAGATGAAACGGAGTACTCCGTTGAGAATCTAATATCAGCTAAAAGCGTCAGCCAGCCACAGTTGGTAATAGTCTAGCAGGAGTGCACTATACCCTATAGGATTAGTGGTATTATAATAGCAATAATTAGCGATTGGTCTGTACTTGATTGTTCTAGACAGTCTTATCTATCGCATGAGGTGGTACACCCTTATAGCTACCACTATTACTTTAGCATGCTTAGTAACCTCATAACAATATAAACACAGCAGCTACAATATCCAGCAAAAGAAAGTTGAATAATGTAAAATATAAGGGTATTATTTTAACCCTCTAACCCTATTATTACATTATTACTATAATAAGGATTGTAATAAACACTAATATAAGTATTTCAATATATATATAAATAAATAGATTAGCCCCTATAATATATAATATATTAAGCTGTAATATGGACTCTTATCTGGTATACCCTGCGACTCTGTGGTTTATATAGAATACTCTATATATTATTGAGCACAGTAAATCTGGCGTTAAATAGGGATATCAGTTTAACTAGACATCTGTGATTCACTATATAGAACTCATTTTATACTATCTAAATATAAGTACTTTATATACACCTTGTAAAATTACGCCAACCTATTACATTACATGGTCTAGTTCTGACTCATAATAAGACATCATCTTCTACGACATCTTCCGACATCTTCTACGACATCTATTCAACATGTCGACCGAGTTGCAAACCATCCAGGCTGTCCACGAGGCTGTCCACGAGGCTGTCCACGACGCCGAGTCAAGGCAGAATAACCAGACTGAAGAGCCAGCAAAACTATCCCCCCCCCAGACCGTCCTGGTCGTGATTCAGCTGCTGGGCCTGTCTCTGTTCAGCAGTTTCTGCAACGGCGTCATTGTCGTCGGCCTGCCCACCATCGCCGCCAGTCTCGACATCCCCGACCGGCTGCTGCTCTGGCCAACCTCGGCCTTTTACCTGACCGCCGGATCGTGTCTATTGATCGCCGGGTCCGTGGCCGATGTCGTGGGCGCCAAACCGGTCAACCTGGGCGGCGCCTTTCTCAGCGCCGTCTGCGCCGTGGCCTGTGGTCTGGCCCGGACCGGCGGCGAGATCATCGCCTTCCGCGCCCTGCAGGGCGTGACAAACGCCATCATCGTGCCCTCGTCCATCGCCATCATCTCGACGCAGGTGCCCCAAGGCCCCCGCCGCAACCTGGGCTTTGCCTGCCTGGGGCTCGCGGGGCCGCTGGGCTTCTCGCTCGGCCTGGTCCTCGGCGGGGTGTTTGTCGACGGCGTCGGCTGGCGCGCCGCCTTCTATCTCGCGGGGGCGATCAGCTTTGCGCTCTTCCTCGTCGGCATCTGGGCGTTGCCTGATGCTCGCCCCTGTGGTTCGGGGGAGCGATTGTTGAAGGAGATTGACTGGACGGGGGCGATTCTGTTAAGCGCCGGGCTGGCCATACTGTCCTATGTTTTGTCGTACGTATATATATATATATATCACCCTCTGTTATCAAGATACTAATAAGATAGAGCACTGTCGGGAAACACCAACAACATCCACCAGCCATCGAATATCGCCCTCCTGGCGACGAGTGTCGTCTGCATTGCGGCATTTGTCTGGTGGATGCAACACCAGGTCGAGCACCAGCGGCCAGCGCTCATCCCCAACGCTCTCTGGCGCAGCTCCGTGTTTACCAGCAGCTGCATCATGGTCTTCCTGACGACCGCCGGGACCAACTGCATGGAGCTGTATAGCAGTCTGTAGTAAGTCCGCCCTGTTATTCCGGTCCTGCGGATCCCCATCTCACCCTCCAGCTTCCAAAACATCCAGAACAGCTCCGCCCTCGGAGCCTCCCTGCGCATTCTCCCGTCGCTCATTGCCGGCGCCTTGACCAACGTGTCGACCGGCGTGTTTGTGAACCGCATGCCCGTGCTCTGGGTGGTCTTGGGCTCGTCCGCGGCCAGCGCCGCGGCGCCGCTTCTGATGGCGGTGATCCATCCCGACTGGCCGTACTGGTACGACGCCTTCTTTGCGCAGCTCCTCGCGCCGCTCAGCTGCGACATCCTCTTCACCGTCGGCCTGCTGGTCATCTCCGACGTCTTCCCGGCACACACGCAGGCGCTGGGCGGGGCCGTCTTCAACACCTGCGCCCAGCTCGGCACCGCGATCGGATTGTCCATCACCTCCGTCATCACCGACGCTGCCGCCGAGCCCGTCTCGGGGTATCGCGCCGTCTTCTGGACGATGACGGCTTGGATGGGCCTCGTCTGTCTGGTGTGTCTGTTGGGACTGCGTCGGGTGGGGGAAATCGGAGTCAAGCGGGATTAACAGGTTCACCTGCGTGGGGCTCATGCGCCATAGGATAGTAGAGTAGTAAATGAGATGATATTCCAAACTAGACAGGCTATAGCTTCTGCAAAAACCACCCAACCCGGTCAAAAAAGTCGTCCAGGCTGGCTTGCGGCGCACCCTCCATCGTGTGCGTCGCCCCCGGAACCACCCCCGAAAAGGCCTCGTCGACGGCCCCCGTGCCCGCGCGGCTGGCGGCGATCCAGCGCTGCACCAGGGCCTCCTTGTCCACTGTGTCGGGGACGAACTGGTCGCTGCCCGAGTACAGGATACACAGCGGCGTGGCGGCAGGGATGGCGCCAAAGGTGCGCGCCAGCTGGGCGTCCGTCAGGTCGGAGCTGAACAGGTCGTCGTCGCCGTCGTGGTTGGGGCTGGCCAGGCTCAGGAACCGGTAGGCGGTCATCGGGACGGCCATGAAGGACGGCAGCAGATGGGGCGGCAGGGTTGTCTTTCGGCCGTCTTTGTCTTTGTCTTTGCCATTCTCGGCGCTGGATATGGCCTGCGCGGCCTGGATCGCCTCGCGCAGCTGCCCGGGGGCCATCAGGAGGCTCAGGGCCTCGCGGTCGCTCACGGGGGCCTGCAGGATCCCCGCGCGCACGCGAGGCACCCCCGGGGCCAGCAGGTACGTCAGCGTATCCTGGCAGCCCGTGGAACAGCCCAGCAGGACGATGGTCTGCTTGCCCTGCTCGTGCTGGAAATACCGCACGCAGGCCGCCAGCTCGGCCACGTCCAGCTGCACCGAGGCGCAGCCGAAGCCGTCGTAGGAGCTGGACAGCAGCACCTGCGCCAGGCTCCAGCCCGCCGGCAGCCGCTGGGCCAGCTGCGTGGTATACGGCGTCGTCAGCAGCCCGTCGGTCAGGCCGCCGATGAAGAGCAGCAGGTGGCGGCCGGGAGAGGCGGCGGCATGCTCAAAGGCGACATGCCGGGCGTCCTGGAAGGGTCAGTGAATCAGCATCAAGAAGGAGGCAAAGCGTACGTATTTATGGAGCGTGCCTTGAACAGGAGCCATGGTGTGTGGGTGAGGAAGAGCCTGCTGGATGACTCTCAATCATCCAAAGTTGCCAAATGATGCCATTTTCTCCTGGATCTCGCATTGCTCTTGGCAGATTTGCGCTAGGCCTAGTTGGGTTAGTAGTATTCTTGATAGAATCTCTTACAAAGGCTGAATATGAAGATATTTCAGCTAAATAATGCAAGGATTCTCCCTATATGGAGCCAATAATAAGATAATATTAAACTAACTAACTAGATAACTTTTAGGGATAATTATTATCCATAATATATAAGTGCATAATAAGGTTAGGCCCTTATAATACACGAATAATAAGAATGTTAATAAGAAACAGTCAATAAATGGTTAAGTAAATGATGTAAAGAGAAACTATATATCTGACGATGGGTATCCGTATATCCGTCGTAGTCAACAAGATATATGATTTTGATATGAAGATTTGAATGGAAATAGCTAGGATAGAATTCATTTCTCTACCTGTAGGATATCCACTATGCAAGGACAAATGTAAGCCTAGAGATAGGTATTAGCCATCAACTTCTTCCGATTTCTATTTCTATTTCTAATTATATCATATCATTACTAGTCTTTCAACCCCCTCCCATCAACCCCCTGTGAGCTATACAGCAGATACGGCCGATCAAAACAGTCGTCCCATCCACCCCCCCTGGGCCAGAACCGGTCCAGCACATCCAGGGCTGCCTGTGCATTATACGTGCCTGTGAAGCGGCCGATTTCGTGGAGGTGCCGACGGACAAATGATTGATAATGGGGAGAGGGAGTGTCAGGATTCTCCTTGCTTGCATGCACCCCTAGAACAATCAAAGGCCAGAAGAGGAGTCGCTGGAATTTCGGGGACGAGAGGGATCCCTGTAAAAGGGTGTGCAGCCGCTGGCAGAGGGCCGTGCAGTCATGGGATAACAACGGTGAATATGGCAAGACCGAGACACTTTGCAGCGAGGGAATGGCGTAGAGGATCACTGCTGTCTGGTAGACGCGGCCGATGAGCTGGCAGTCTTCTTCATATGTTGTAGATGGCGGTGGTGATGGAGAGGGAAAGGAAGATCTGGATTGCGCCCATTTCTCGGGGGAAAAGGCATATAAGCGGCCCAGAATAGCTTCTGCTTCGTCCCTCAACTCAATCCTGAGCCCAGGATCAAGATCTGGATCTCCATGTGCTGCCCGCATACGCAGATAGTTGATCCGGATGGTCTCGGTGAACAACGGCGCCGGGAACATGGTGAAGAGATCGTGGCGGGCGGCGTACCGGTCCACGAGGAAATTGTAGAGGACCAGATGGTCAGGGCGGATGGCCATATCTGACGCCGGCGAGGTGGTGTCTCCTAAAACAGCGAGGCTGCCCATGAGCAAGAAGATCGATATCACCACATCCATCTGTCTCATACGTACAGAAGAAATTGAAGCAGCGAGGGCACGACGCCCAGTGAGGCGCACAGCTGCTGCCCGCCGCGCATTTTGATGATTCTCCGGATGCCTTCGAGATGATGGCGCCAGGAATGGTGAGAGATGCCTTGCCGGACCTTTGGAATGACATTAGTCCCGGGGATGCATTCAGGTAACAGTGAGTATGGTGGTGCGTACGTCGATGACGAGAAGCGCAATGATGCCGACAATGACCCGATCGCACAGTTGGTTGGCATCGATATCGTCATGCAGCGAGGCGATCATCAAGCCCCGCGAGCGGAAGAACCGCTGCTCGAGCATGGCCGTGGCCGGGCTGTTCTGGTATCTGCTCCGACACAGCCGGTGGCCCAGCGCCGAACACACCACGATCTGCCGGACATAGTCCGGCGCGGCCATGAAGCGATGGAAGACGGAGGGCGAGATCTCCACCACGCCCAGCCCGGGGGCCACCTGCATCATCGGCTCGACCGTCGGCCCAATACACGTATTATCTGTCGCAGTCAACAATAAAGAATAAAGACCCTGGAGGAGAGATTATGTAATACAGTATTCTGCAGCCTCCAGCACGTGGGCGGTGGCGCTGTCTATTGGCACCTGCGGCTGGGCAAGAAGCGACGTCTCACAGCCATTTCTCGATTGTTCCTCCTCCTGCTGCTGCTGCTGCTGCCGGCGGCCGCGAGAGCTGATCCGGCCCGGGACGAGCCACTCCAGCCGGACGGGCTTGACGGCAGCGTAGCCGGGACAGGCCCTGCCGTCGGCAGTGCAGCGGCGACACGCGGGCCGGGTGAAGTCGCAGACGAGGCGGCGCTGGCGACAGGTCCAGCAGTGGCGGCGGGTTGCCTTGTCCTCCTGTACCGCCATCGTCGTCGTCCGTTGCCGCTCAATGAAGCAGCCGGCGACGCGGTGATGGACGGGCGAAACAGGAGGGGGAGAGGGAAGGAAAACAGGCCGGTGGGGCTGCACGGGATGGCAATGTAAGCCTGAGGCAGGAATTTAAAACCATTAATTATAGCCTATAAAACTATCTAATTAGCATTGTTATCTATGTGATAATTCTTAAGTATATTAGGTTTATAATTAATTGATATATACTTCTGTTCTATGATATTGCTAGATTGATGAAATCAGCCTTGCTCAGCCCTATATCAATACTATTAATCTATATCTTCAATATTCTAAACCTTCCTGTGCCTTAATTAATTAGACTAAACTCGACAGAGGTGGGGTCATTACTGCTTGCTCTCACCGAAGGAACAAAGTGGGGTCTGTCCCTGAATCCCCTCACACAGAAATAACATGACAGAGATATCATATTTACACCACCATCTATAATCCATACATACATTGCCTCCAATGGTCTATACAATTGTCGTTCGTAAGTGTCCCTGGCTGCAATATCGAGGAGTCAGGACCATGCTGACGGCCAGACCTGCGGGCCAAGCCCGACGAGGAGTCCATCTCGAAGCTGCACGCGAAGCTGCTCGAGGCCTCGGCCGTGTACTCCAAGGATAAGGAGACGCTGTCCTGGTTTGTGATGCAGTCTGTCCACGACAAGCAGGACTTTACGATCGTCGAGCGCTACCTGAACGCGGACTCGCAGAAGTACCACCTGGGGAACCCCTACTGGAAGACCTTTGATCCCTATGTCATCCCTTTGTTGGAACGCGAGATGGATTTGCGGAGATTTGAGGAGCTCTAGTCTCGGTATCTAGGGTGTATAGAATATCTTGAGATAGTATATTGAATGTCAATGTGTGAAGCCTAGTATATACTAAATCTATATAAATACTATGAAGCTATAGTTCTGCAAGCTGCTAAAGAAATAGTATAACTTTAGTATACTAGCAGTTTCCACTGCTGAGGTGAAGGTTCTAGTACATAATTTATTAGGTATTATTAAACAATGGTTCATTATTAAGTCCAAAAGTTATACCTAATTATTATATAGTAGGATTGTATAGGACTAGGTTAAGAGAAGCATTAATAGAGTTCAGTTCTACTATCCTTATACAAAGGCTAGACTACCATCTAGATATTGTAAACCCTCAGGTATCAATGCTTTACCATCATGATCAAGCCTCCCCATTGCCGTAATCACCGGTACACTCGGTGGTCTTGAACTGACGCGGGGGAACCCTACGCTCAAACAGCTCGTTGAGCTGGGCATAAGTACGCCCCGTCACCTCTGGAACCCAGAGGTAGACAAAGACAAGCGCGATGGCGCCCAGCCCGAAGAACATGTAGCCACTCTTGGGCCCAATGGCGTCCAGCTCGTAGGGGATGACGATGTTGAAGACGCCTCCAACCAGGGCGTTTGAGCACATGGACAGGGTGGCGGTTTTGGCGCGCAGAGTTGCAGAGCCCGTCTCACCGGCATAAGCCCATCTGATAATTGTTAGAGAGCTTTGCGTGCGTTGGATCTTTCTGGATAGGTACGTACCCTGCCACACCTGGTCCGATGACGGAGCAGGCATAGAAGATGGCCAGGAAGACGACAAAAGCGTTGCCAGAGCCGGCGGAAGCAGGGTTGCCGACGCTGTCGACAATAGCAATGGCCACTAAAGAACAGTTAGGTGACTGGACCAGATATCAGAACAGGGCACGACGCACGCATCATGACCGTCATGATAATGAGGCCGTAGAAGAGCAAAGGCCAGCGGCCGATCTTGGGCATATCCATGAGGGCAAAGGCGATGATGGAGGCGACGATGCCGACCACATACACAATCACGCTCGCCTCGAGGGAGTTGTCCAGGTGGGCGATTTCGAAGAAGTCTACAATTAGCCGGACTCACTCATCGCCGAAAGGAGAAGATGAAGACGTACAGGTGGAATAGGTGTTGATCAACTGGGTCCCCGCGAACTGGGTGGAGAGAGAGGGGAAAATGGCACAGAACGTGCGCAGCCGATTGACGCCCTTGAAGCAATCGAGCCAGGAGGCGCTTTTGGCGGCGTCACGCAGTTCCCGCTCCTTGTAGACCGTATACTGAAGCTCATGCGTCATGCGGTTGATCTCGTCCACCGAGCGGCGCGGATACAGCTTGTGCAGACTCTTCTTGGCGTCCTCGACACGGTCCTTCAGGATCAGCCATGAGGGCGACTCGGGCATCAGCAGCAGCATCAGGATCAGCGTGATGGTCGGCGTGCTCAGCCCGATGTACAGCGGCACCTTCCAGGCGCGGTCGTCAAAGGCGTTGCTGCCCCAGGCCTGGTTGCAGCCGTAGATCACCAGCGTGCAGAAGAGATTCCCAATGGCCGAGGTCAGCCAGTAGAGGCCGATGGTGATGCCACGGATCTCACGCGGAGTGGCTTCGGCGACAAAGGTGGTGGTGGCCACCTGGTTCATGCCGTTGCCGATGCCCATGATGATCTTGGCCCCGGTGAAGTCGTTCTTGTTCTTTGACAAGATCTCCGTCATCACGCCCAGGTAGATGATGACGATGAACGTGAACAGCGCCTTGCTGCGGCCGAACCGATCGGCCACCCATCCAGCAGAGAGATTGCCGATGATTTGCCTATTTCATTTAGTATTTCTTTCAGTCGGCCATGGAGGAAGTACGTACGCAATGGAATAGACACCCGCCCACAGGGACAGAGTCCCGGCAGCAACAGCATATGCGCTTGTGCTCTCGTCCCAGGATCCCATCACACGACAGAACGACTGGACGCCGACCAGGTTGCCGAGCAGGATATTCTCGATACCAAGAATAGTACCATTGCACTGTCTTATCAGTATATAGGGCTATTGCTTTTGAAATCTCTGTGTTTCTTGGTTTACCTGTACAATAAGCAGGACCATGAATAGCTTCATGTTCTGCCGGATGATCGCCCATGGCGTCTGAGTGACCGCAGCCAGCGCGTCATGCTGGCCCTCGGCCAGCTCGGCCTTGGTCAAGCAACCTGGGGCAACATCTTCGATCTGCACCTGCGTGTCTTTGTCGACCTCTGTCATCGGGATGGCGTTCTCCATGTTGACGGAGGGAATGAGAGCGACCGAGGGATAGACAGGACACCCACCACGACAAGGCACCATGCCTGTTATATATCTGGGTATATATATACCCAGATATCGTCTGTCGGGAGATAATATCATCCGATGCACGCGGGGTTCTTGGCACCCCGTATACGCCACATCCATTGGCGGGGTGGGCTCGTGTTCTCCCCCCGGGGTCCCCGCTATGCTCGGCACAGTGAACGGACGTCCCGAGCGATTACGACGCTCCCACACGGAGGCTCCGGGCCCATTGCTTAGACCCTAGAATAAAGCTTTGATGCGATCAGGGATCGTCAGGCAAGACCTATTAGAGCGCTCGCGTAATCTCTGGCTTGAGCTTGTACTTACCACAGACCCACTAACACGGAATAGTTATTAGACACGAGCAGCGTCTAGGCACAACTTCCAGCCGGTCTCACACTACTAACCGAGGATGGATTGGTTTGGACTGGATTATCATATCCCATGACCTGGATCCCAGCCATTGACGGCACTTTGGGAAATTCGTGTTCGCCTATCCAGTCCGTTTTGGTATCACCAAGGTACATGACATATCATGCAATACATCTGACGGCCATATGGCCAGCAGGGATTCTCCTGTGTGAAATCCTGATCTTGATGTTCCATATTACTAAACCGGTAGCTAGGCACTACGCCTATTACCTGAGTATTAATTGATGATCACTCGGAGACTAAAGTAGGCGTCGAACTAAAAAGGCTGGACAGGCTTATTATGGTATTTAGTATAAACATAAGACATCCTACCTAATGGCCATTTTGATAACTTTATACTTACAGCACTACACAGCTGCAATAAAGACAGATATCTAGCTTGATTAAGATGTCCCAAGTAGGAAACTGCTCTGGCTTTTTGCAGCCAATAGTCTCCACCCATGAGTTGATAATGAATCCTTCAGGATTTTCGGATCGTTTTGCTTTCTCGGTTGACTCTCCCCAACATAAAAAATGGTCTGAAAGGCACTGTATGTCCCACTATTATACTTAAAAAACTACAAGAGCCAGTCCATAATATTGAAGCTTATATATACTAAAGTTGGGAGTCTTGCCTCTCTAAGAGGAGAGAGCTAGGAGGATAGACGAAATAACACCCCAGCTTAGCCACAAAAGTACTACCATGATACAGCATATGGTCTAGTGATTATAACTATTGTGATAATTCTACTCTTATCCAGGCAGTTTTCTATATCTCCTCTTAGGGAATCTTCCAAGTCGAAGTTCTTAATACTAGGAACTGGCATTGTGTCTAGAAGCTGAAACCAACATGAAAAGAACATCTACTAGCCATATATGCCTCTTGAGAGCTACGCTTCCAGCTTCTGTATTCCTCCACTCGAGAGGCGATAATTGACATCCATGTTAAGTTAGAATAGAATTTCATTATTTGCTGCTTTAGACCCCAACTTGAGTGAGCATGGTGTACTGAAATTTGCTGTTGGCAAAATTAAAAAGCTCCCAGCGCCCAAGACTGTCGAAAATGACTATATATAGCCTCTGGTTTTGCCAGTTTAAGATCCTCCTGAGTCTGTTGCCTCACAAACTCCTCTTTAGTGATGCCTGATCTCAAACTTTTGTTTTTCTGCTTCTGGTCTCCCACTGTGGTCCATGCTATGGGCTCACTCCGTCCGGCCGGTAGATAGTCATGGCCAGGCCAAATCCTCACATGGTCTGGGAGACTCAAGATCTGCTGGCAGGACTCGAAGAGCAGCTGTGCATCACTGCCTGGAAGGTCACAGCGAGCCGTGCCGAGATCAGGATTGAGGATCGAGTCCCCGCAGAGGATATTATCTATAGTATTAGCATAGAAGTAATTAGAACTGGCTGCACTGTTATGGATGCAAAGATCTTCATATAATATTGTTTGTAGAGAGCTTACCGCCAATCTGATAGCCTATATGATGGGGGCTATGACCAGGTAATGGGACCACCCTGACTCTAAGCCGGCCAATACTGAAGACTTCGTGGTCCATGAGTGGTTTCCAGATAGCGCCCCTGTATTCCTCGCGGGGGAAGACTTGGGGGCCATCACTATTGTGAGCTTGCTGACTGCTTCGACCTCCGATATAGATTGGTGGTATACTCCCCTGCACATAGGCAAGCCACTGCTGGAGATAAGATGCAGCCGAAACGTGGTCTTCATGAACATGGGTTTCTAGGATCTTATCCACCCTCAACCCGACTTCCCTGATGAAGGCCACCATGGAATTGGCGGTTTCATTTGTGAAGGTCCGGGTGGGCCTATTGTAGTCTAACACCGGATCCACAATGGCAGCCGTCATTGTGCCCATGTCGGCAACAATATACTGCCAGCTGTATGTGGTAGCCTCAAAGATACCGTAGATGGTTGGCGTAATCATTGCCTTGCTCCTCTTTTCGGCCTTATTCCTAATCAGGTGTGCTCTTGGTATTATCGGGTGATGTGAAACGAGGCTAGATACTACCATGGAATGGTCAATCAGGAGAAACTCCTAGTAACTTTTCAACTCACTCACCAACAGACAAACTCCGATTTCTGCGGACTTGCAACAGGGCCTGGCCTGCTTTTATAGACATTGTAAGGACCAAGTGCATCAGAAGTCTAATGGTAATGAATTCTCATTCTTCCCAAAGCAAGGCACTCCAGTAGCAGATAAATGTCTTTACTGTTGCATATGATGTCAGAAACAACTGGACAGACAGCTTATGATTGGCCCGTTATAGTTGCTTTTCAGTCGGCGACCCAGTGGGCCCAATCCGGGGACTGAGTGGGTTTCCGGTGCCTGCAAAGCTTAGCTATGGTTTTAGGGTTAGGGTTTTAAAAGAAGATCTCGCGATTAGTGGTATATCCAGTCGGTGTATCGCCGAATGCTGAATGCCCAAAGATTACCGATCCAGGGTCTTGTCTGATCCCCGCAAGTGCTCAGCTTGATCCCCGAGATACCAGATTCGGTTGCAGATCAGATTAGTAAGAATTGGCCACTAACTATCAGCCTGCTCTCTTTTATCCTCGGCCTAATGGTCATTATTACTATCTTTACAATAAAACTGGCTGTAGGGCTGTGATCCAGCCCTATCTGTACAGTAACCAGGTTGGTTAGTAAGTGATTAGCCATATAACCAGTCAAAGCCCAGTGGGGCTTTATTTGGAGAAATATCTGGTATATTCTTCAGGAATTTTAAACAGTATAAGACCAAGATGGACAGAAAAACTGTTACTTTGATAGCTGATACTGAGGTTTGATAATCAAATAGCATATTACTTACCTGGAAGACCGAGAGAAGATTTAAATAGCTAGCTAGAACATTCTAAGCCCTGCCAGCAATCCGTTAAAAATGACGTCAGACAGCCCTACTTATTTGCCGGGTGGGGGCGGTATTCTTCAGTCAATCTAACTCTTGCTAAACTCCTTGTAATTGGCCAGTTCGCTTCATTGGACCCCAACAGGCAATTTAACACCTCAGGGAGTGAGCTTGTTTACTTGGTTGCTCGGCCCCAGCCTTTTCCCTTCCCCTCATCTTCCCCTATCTATGCCCCGGACGATGTCACCGCAAGGGACATCTCGCGCAAGAGCCTCTAGAAGCTGCGGCAACTGTCGAGCCGTCAAACGACGTGTAAGTCATTAATGTGATGTTTGATCTTCAATTTAACTTTTTTTTACCTGATTTTCCAGTGCGACCAGAAGCTCCCTCACTGTGGACAGTGTATTCGCACGCAAAGCGAATGCCCCGGCTACCGAGATGAATGGGAGCTTGTGTTCCGCGACCAGACCAAACAGACGATCACACGATCCAGGAAGAAAGAGGCAGAAAAGACGGCCTCGTCGACCAAGGATCACGACTCCCCCCGACCCGTGTGCGGCCTGGGCCCCAGTGTGGACGAGATAGGCGTCAACTACTTCCTCCGGAACTTTGTGGTTGGGGGGCAGTCGCCCGCGCATGGCTTCCTCAACTACATCCCCACCGTGTTCAGCGCCGATGGCGAGCACCGGACGCTGGTGGCCAGCCTGGCGGCAGTAGGCCTCATGGCGATGGCAGGGCAGCAACCCGAGCTGACGAGCCACGCGCGCCTGAAATACTCGGAGGCGATCCACAACATCAACAGGGCGCTGGCATCGCCGGTGGAGTCTGTCAAGGACAGCACGCTCATGTCGGTCATCTCGCTGGGGGTGTTTGAGCACATCTCCAGCTTCGAGTCGTGGGTGCGACACGTCGAGGGGGCTGCTGCGCTGGTGGTGGCCCGGGGCAGGAGCCAGTTCTCCAACCCGGCCGCCATCCTCATGTTCAACCAAGTGCGCGCCGACATGGTCGTCGCGTGCATCCAACGCATCCAACCGTTCCCGGCCGACATGTGGGAGCTGCAGGAGGAGGCCAGCAGGAGGATGCAAGGCTCGAGTGCATTCTGGTCGCTGGGGGTGCTGGCCACCCGCTGTGTCAATCTGCTCTGGAGCGTCACTTTCAACGGCGGCAAGACGGCCTGGTGTGACCTGCTGGACGTCGGAACCAGGCTCCAGGATGAGCTGGAAGATGTTGCGGGCATTCTGGCCGTCCAGGCGCCCTATACAACCACCCGAGACGTCGCAGGGGACCCGGAAATCGTCTACAATGGCCGGATCGACCTGTACAGTACCTCGTGGACGATCCGGCTCTGGAACCACGCCCGGATTCTGCGGATCATCACCGGCGAGATCGTCTACTACCTCCTGGCCAAGATCCTGGCCATGGGGGCCATCCCGGCCGGCCAGACGGCGCAGATGCAGTGCCGGGTCGAGGAAACGGTGCAGACGCTGTCCGCGCTGGGAGACGACATCCTGGCCACTGTTCCCCAGGCGCTGGGGTTCGTCTCTGCGGCGTCGGGGGCGGTGGTGTCTAGACAGCATCATGCCTCGATTGACCACAAGTCGCACGCCAGCGTGTCGGGCGGGTATATGCTGACCTGGTGTCTGTACACCGTGGGCAAAGCGCCGGTCATCAAGAGTCAGACGCGATGGTGGATCATCCGGCGTCTGGAGGATATTGGGAAAATCATGGGCATCGCGCTGGCGCTAGATTTGGCGGAGGATGTAGTCAGGATAGAGAAGCTGATAGGTGATTCTGACAGAAATTAAATCAATATGTAGCTATAGAGTAGAGCTCTATTAAGCTACTCTAGACCTACAGCCCTAATCATCTAGATTTGAAGCCGAGATATCCACCAAGGTCAATGACAGGATTGACTGCCTACATCTCATCCCAAGCTATGTCAGACCCCGTAGCACATGTCTCCTGATCGAGCATATGCTGGGCCTCCTTCCTGACCGCATCCCCCCCCGGCGGCGATGGCCTGCTTGGATCCCTCGTCGACGACAAAGCCTCGCTGCTGCTGCAGGGCGTCCTCCAGCAGGTCTGTAGATCTGAGGGCCTGGTCAGCCCGGGCACGCAGCCCCTGGAGCATCTCCTTCTTGCTTCGCGTCGACCATGAAGGGTGAGCTGCAACCCTAACCCAACCCTAACCCTAACCCTAACACCAAAGGCAAAATGTGATCTGGGCAACGGATCTGTATACCACGCGCGACCGGGCGCTGGGGGTGATCCTGCGTCTGCTCGAGACCGACGACGAGGTCTTCCACCGCGAGCCGTACTACGAGGATGCGCAGACTCGCATCCAGAATGCCGTCTGTGCAAAGTTGGGACAGGAAGCAGTCCCAACGCTCAAGGCAAATGGCGAGCTGGGGTTGAATTCATAACTATTCATATAGAGAGAGAAGTATAGCCTTTGATTCATCTTGTAGCTATTCTACTAAAAGAAATGCACATTCCACATCTGGTTCCTAATCAGATCAGGCCCCCGTTCGTACCCTTGGATACGCTTTCTGGAATCCCCGTTAACTAGCTGTAGATCCCCGTCATATAGGAAGACTCAACATACCCGTCGTTCCTCGAGCCGCTGTCCAGGTCGGCATACGTAAACGTCGCTGCATTCTGCAGCCTGTGGTTCCTCTGAGTCAAGCTGAAAAAGACAGATCAAGAAGGAGAAGACTGACATGATCCAACTGTTGTTACTGTCCTGTGTGATCAGATACCACTGTGAGCTCTTCGTCTGGCCACCAGTGTTCCAGCCCTGCAATGGGGTGCAGTTAGCCGGGTTACCGCCGGCCAAGTCTAGATAACTGCCGCCGCCCACGTTCTTCAAGGTCCAGGCTGACCAGGCGGCCCCTGGGATGACCTTCTCCAGCTTCAACTGCTGGGCAGGGGAGCGGTTGACACCCCAGCCGGCTACTCGTGTTCCGTTCGCTCCGTTGTACAGCTGAAGAACGAAGCCACTGCTCCTCACTCAGCAGTGCTCTCACTATGTGGTGGCTGGCTGTATTCAGCCATCTGTTCTTACCATTACGCGGCCTACCTGGCAATAGTAGCCCTGGCCAATAAGCAACCGATCAGTACATGCCTTGGTGTGCTCCGTTCTTTACTATATCACTTATTATTACCATACATATGTATGTATTCCTCTTACCAGTATACACAGTACAGGGGCAGAAATCTTTCCTTTTCTTTACTAGAAGGCTGCTTCTTGGATATATTACATGGGATATCCATGAGGATAGAGGCCAACTTGGCCATGCCAGAATCAAGTGCCCTTGAGAGGGCTGTGGTAACTAGCGATGGATTCAGCATGGGTCTCTGGTTTTGGGTGCTCTCGTATCAGAGCGCCGACAACCCTAACCCTAACCCTAACCCTAGTCTCTTGATGACGATGATACTGATGAAGATATGGAGCAGGTCAGAAATGAGGTTGATCTGTTCTAGAGGGGATGGAGGGCCCCTGCTGCATTGTCTAGATTATAAATGCTAGATAGTGGTATATCTTCCAACTGATGCAGCGTATAGGCATTCCAAAATGAAAAAATACTTGCCCTTACCTATTACTGAATGAAGTAGAAGATATTATCCATTAGTTTCTTATAGTTAAAGACTTCCAGGCATAGATATACTGGTCATAGAATATAGCTTTGTAGAGGGTTGATGCCTCAGGCATACCTCTGTTGCCTGAGGCATAGATTGAAGGTCCCAAAGCTAATATCCGGTCTAGACCATCCATTCCATCATGACTCTGCCAACCTCATCTGCTGGATATCATGGCCCCAAAGACGACAGATACGACTTCACAGCGATGGCTGTTTGTGACAGGATTTCCTGTTCTTGCAGTAAGTATAACTATAGATCATGATGGGTACTATACCAATGTTCACTCCCAGGGCACCCTCAGCGCCATGGCCCTCATGTTCAACATCTGCACCCTGTTGAGTGAGTGGGAGGTTGCCGATGATAAAAGGCCTTTTCCACGCTGGTAGGTATTGTTTTCTATCCCGGAAACGCTTTCTATTAAGACAGTCATAGGATGGTTGCTCTACAAGCTGTGTCGCTTGTCATTGCAGTGATAACATATATTGCCTACGCTCTTCAGATGCGACGCCATCGCCGACCTTCCTATATCTTATGGCTGGTCATTCTGGGCTGGCTGGTGCCTGCTGTGCTTCTATTCAGCGTCATTGGGGTGGTGGTCCAGAGACATACGCATCTCCCCTCCCACCTCCATCGGGAATATACCCAGGCCTTCTACTATGGCGTCTTCGCTGCGGCGCTGTACGGCCTGGTATCACTCTTGCTGGTAGGATATATCGTTGGCGCGCCGAAGATACACCTCAACCGCCACGATGGGCGTTGTGTGCAGCGAACAGGCATCCTGCTGCGAGCCGTTGCCCTGGCCGTGATTCTCCTGCTCGGCGCCGCCATCTTCCATGCCACCGAGGGCTGGCCGCTCCTCGATGCGTTGTATTTCGCCGACTTCACCATCCTCACGATCGGGATCGGCAATCTGGCGCCCACCACGCATCTGGGGCGAAGCCTGTTGTTCCCCTACGCCACGGCGGGCATCGTCTCCCTGGGTCTGATGGTGAGCGCCGTGCTCTCCTTTGCGCGCGAGATGCGGAACATGAAGCTGCGGCTGCGGATGGCACAGATGCGCGAGAGCTGGCGGTGCCAGACCGAAAAGCAGAAGGAGAGTGCGCTGCAGGCAATGCACGTTCGCGAGATCCATCGCATCAAGGACCAGTTCCACCGCGCCCAGGTCCGCAGGGAGCTGGTCTTCTTCCTGCTCGCCTGGTTCGTGCTCTGGTTCCTCAGCGCGGCGGTGTTCCGGGTCTCGGAGTCGCAGCAAGGCTGGTCCTATTTCGTCGCGTTGTATTTCACCTTTACCTCGCTGACGACCATCGGATACGGCGATTTCTACCCGACCAGCAGCTGCGGCAAGGCCTTCTTCGTCTTCTGGTCGCTGCTCGCCTTGCCCATCCTGACCAATCTCGTCACGGCCATGGGCCAGACGATCCGGGCTCTGCTGGTCACTGTCTCGGCCGCCCTGTGGAGGCATGGTGTCGCTTGTGTCCGGCTCAGGCATAAAGGTTGCCTTTCGGCATCCCGGAGGAAACGGCTTCCTCGTGTAGAAAGCCATGGCGCATCCGCCGAGACCACAGGCTCGATGCCTCGCAACCTGCACCATCTGCTCATTGTTGAGGAAATGGACAGGATGGTCTCCATTCTCCGCGAGCCTGGAGGCGAAGACGAGCTCGAGGTGCTCTGGTCGCGGGTTCTACCGTTGTTACATACAGACGATGGAGAGGAAACCAGCCCTGGCCCTTTCCATCCCCATCGTCCCCGATACATGGCGCGGCTGATGGATCCGCACCTTGAGATGGAGAATCGGCATCTGGAGATGCTCTGGATGCTGACATTCTTGATCCGCAGGCTGCGAGCCGATTTGGAGAACTCTCCAGGACTGTAATTGTGTATTTATGTTTCCATCTCTAGATATGAATATAAAGCAACACGGGAGACGCGGTATATAGTATAAAGATCAGTCCAGCTCAAGACCTGTCTTGCCCTAGAATGAATAAAGAGATCCCTTGCTTGCCGTCGCCCTGGCGGTAGGATCCAGGAGCACCGCGTTCTGCTGCTCCGGCCGGTAAGGCGAATCGGACTTTGTGACAAACATGGCGTTCGTGGCCAGGCCATGGTGGAAGAAGCGGAATGCCTTGCGGTACCGCGTGTTGCGTCTGGCCTGGTAGTCGGTGAAGTCGGCCTGGTCGAGCATGGCGTACAGGTACCGCGGATGGACGACGATGGCCTGCGCGCCCTTCTGGCCGAAGCCAAAGGAGGTCAGGGAGAAGGCCTTGAGCCCGCTGGTCTGGATGCTGCGGTTCGGATACATGATGTACTCGTTCTGCTCCAGATGGCGGTCCACGTTGTCGAGATTGCGGTTGCCGGGGACGAGGCCCGTGTCGAGCACCTGCAGGCCGCCGTTGAGCATCCACGCCCCGGCGGCGCCCTTGGGATGGCCGGTGAGGTATTTCTGCGAGATGGCGAACAGCGGGTTGCCCGGCGAGCGGCCCAGGTGCTTCATCTGGGCCTCCAGCACGGCCGGCTCGTTCTTGTCGTTCATCACCGTGCTGGTTCCGTGGAGAGTGACAAAGTCGAGGTCGTCTTTCTTGTCAGTATAGAAATGTAGAATAGAAATGAAGAACAGGAATGAGACAATGACATACCGATTCCCAGACCAAACACCGCCAGAGCACCCCGGATGGGCGAGATGGAGGTCTCGTTCTTCCAAAAGTCGTTGCCAAACGTGTTGAGGGCTTCCTTGCGCTGGCGGGCGGCCTCCTTCTCGAGGAAGAGCTGCTGGTGCTGATACTCGGCGATGCGGTCCAGGATGCCCTCCTCCGAGACGCTGTCGCGCGTCATCTGCAGCTCCAGCTCGAGCGACTCGTTGATCTGCGCCAGGCGGGCCGCCAGACGACGCTGGCGGTACCGCACATCCAGCCAGGGCGAGGGGAACCGCCCCAGCGGCGTCTCGCGGGCGTTGGTGAGGATGCCCTGGCCCGGCGCCGGCACGGAGCGCCCCGTCTTGTCGCTGGCGGTGCCCACCCAGGCGACGACGCCGTGGATGGGCAGGCCCAGGTCGAGCGCCAGCCGCGCCGAAGTGACGACCTGGACGCCGCTGCCCTGCGACTCGACGAAGCCGCTGCGGCTCTCCGCCGAGGGCCGCGACATCTCGTGCGGCAGACGGCCCTTGAGGGCCTCGGCGCGGGCGTCGGTGGTCGCCTTCATGTTGGCAAACTCCTCCGCGACGGCCTGGTTCATGTCGTCGTAGCCGCCGACGAGGCAGATCTTGGCCCGGCCGGTGGCGATGGTCTCGTAGCCCGTCTCCAGCGACTCGACGGCGGTGGCACAGGCGCCGACGGCGGTCCGGATGGGCCCGGACGAGGCCAGCAGCAACATGTTGACCCAGGCGGCGGCGGTGTTGATGAACGTTTCCTGCAAAATGTCCTTTTGCACCTCCTCCTGGTCGAGGTACCGGTCCTTGAACAGCTTCTTCAGCGCCATCACGCCCCCGAGCCCGGAGCCAATGCAGTTGCCAAACTCCGAGACGTGGATGTACTGGTACAGCTCGTAGGGGTCGGTGATGCCCGAGGCAATCAGGGCCTCGACGGCGCTGACCAGCGTGAACAGCGTCGCCCGGCTGACCGAGGCCGCAATGTCGTCGGGGATGCCGTACGTGCGGGCATCCCAGCCCGTGGGGACCTGCCCGGCGACGGCGTGGTCGTACTGGAGGGACTTGGGGATCATCAAGACGGCGCCTTTCTTGATCTTCACCGTGTACTGACTGCCTCCGCCGGCGCCTCCCTGCGGTGATACGTCCACCAGGGCTTCGCCGTGCTCGTTGACCAGCTGCTGG
This sequence comes from Penicilliopsis zonata CBS 506.65, assembly GCF_001890105.1. Lineage (NCBI taxonomy): Eukaryota > Fungi > Ascomycota > Eurotiomycetes > Eurotiales > Aspergillaceae > Penicilliopsis > Penicilliopsis zonata. Next base: position 123,248 of record NW_019208934.1, read on the forward strand.
GCAACCTCCGGCGAGACCTCCAGCGGCGGCAGGTCCTCCTCGAGCACGATCTCCTGCAGGATACGGCGGCGGCCGTCGGGCTCCTGGGGATCCATGGCGGATTCCACCAGGCGGATGCCCGTGTGGGCGAGGATGTGCTCCTCGTAGCGGGCCTTGACGTCGAGATCCTGCACGGGCTGCTGCGTCGCTGCGTCGATCCAGCCGGTGTAGGCGTCGGAGTTGCGGTGCTTGATGAGGCCCATCATCCAGGCCATCTCGATGCAGCCCTCCAGCGAGAGGCGGCCGGTCGCCTCCATCTGCCACCGCGTGCGGGCATTGCCAAAGGGCCCAACCTCGGAGAAGCCCGAGACCACCACGACCCGGTCCAGATCGGCCATCCCCAGCAGGGTCTCGCGCAGGGGCTGCAGCTCGGCCTCGGCGGGCAGCTGCGGGAAGGTGAACGGGATGTTGGCCAGCCTTGCTCCTGCTCCTGCTGCTGCTGCTGGTGCTGCTCCGGGGGCGGCAGCCCCCAACAGGCGTTGTTCCGCCTCTTTCTCCCGTGCCAGGTGGGTGCGCAGGGTGCTCTGGTCGACGATCTCGCGGCGGACCTGGTCCAGGGTGGCGCGGAGGTTAGGGAGGGCGTTGAGGCCGCCGGTCAGGTCGGCGTACAGCGGGCGCAGGCTGCACTGGCCGGCTAACTTCCGGGTCATCAGCACCAGGATGTAGGCGGCCATCTCGGCGGTGGAAAAGGTCAGCACGCCGTGGCGCTCGATGCCGGCGGCGACGATGTTGTTGTCGGCCATGAGCCCCGTGCCGCGCGTCCAGCCGATGACGGCGCCGCAGACGGACAGGTACGGCGCCCAGCTCTCCGAGTGCCACTTGTCGAACAGGGCCTCGAGCGCGATCTTGGACTCGCCGTACAGGCCGTCGTTGCCGAAGCCGCCGTGGTTGGGCGACAGCGGCAGGATGACCTGCGTCGGCCGCGTGCGGTACCCGCGGGCGTGTTTCTGCTGCTTGATGGCGCCCAGCAGCCGCAGCGTGTTGGTCAACATGATCCGGTGCGCAAGTTCCGACCGCGAGTCGATGTTGTCGATCTCCCGCCCGGACTCGGAGATGGCGGCAAAGGGGATGACATGGTCCAGATCCCAGCCCAGCCCGCCCTCGCCTCCGGAGGAGCCGAAGATGTACTTCACCAGGCCGTCGATGTCCTGCTGGCTGCCCTGGTTGAACGGCGCGACGATAAGTTCCGACCCGCGGGCCCCATGTGCGACGTACAGGCTCTGGTAGAAGCGCGTTGTCGCCGAGGAATAGCTGCTGGTCGTCACCACCACGCGGGCGCCGCCGCCCAGGAGGCCCTTGAGGATCTCCGCGTTGATCGAGCCCATGCTGACCCCCGTCATCAGCACGTACTTGTGGGCAAAGGTGACCCCCTCGCTCCACGACGCCTGCACCGCGTCGCGGTACAGCGTGGTCAGCGCCGCGTTGGCCTGCCACGCCTCCGACTGGTCCTGGTGCCGGGTTTTGATCGTGATGGGGGCCATCCCGGGGCTGGAGCCCCCGCCGGGCCCGCCCCGGGGCACCTCGCGGTACTGGATGTGGCCCTGCTCGTCGACCGTCGTGCTGGGGCCCTGCAGAAAGGCCGCGCGGTTGGCCGCCAGCGGCTCAAAGCAAGGCTGCCGGGCGGCGGTCTCGCAGCGTTCCAGCAGGCGGCGCACCATGTCCTTGGCCTCGGCGGTGAACCGGGAGCCCGGGGCGGTGCCGCGCGGAGGATAGGGGCTGCTGGCGAGGAGGTACTTCATCATGTCCACCAGGCGAGGGCTGGATCGGTTGGCGATGGCGTTGCTGTGCCGGGCGAACTCGGCCTCGGACAAGTGCTCGCCGCGCAGAGCCCGGTGGAAGATGTCCAGCGTGTCCTGCAGGCCCCAGTTCCAGCTCGAGTGGAAGCGCCGGAGCTTGGGGGCCGCCCAGATGGGACGGATGCCCGTCAGGAAGAAGTCGCCCACCTCGGCCGTGATGCCGTCCAGCTGCTGCTGCAGCTCGGCGGTGGCCCGCCGGGCCTTCAGGGCCTCCTGGGCGTCCTGGCCCAGGTCCTTGCCCAGGAGCCGGGCGTACGCCTCCATCAGCGACCGCTTGAGCGTGTCCTGGTCCTTGACCACCGCGTTGAGCGCCGCGCTGTCTACCGGGGCCGAGACGGCGCCCGCCGTGGACGCTGCCGCCGCCGCCGCCGCCGCCGCCGAGAAGTTGAGGCCGTGGTCGGCGCCGTACTGTTGGACGATACCGTCGAAGAACGCCTTGGCCTCCTCGGGGCTGGCTAATCGTGAAGAGGAGGCATGGGTGGTGCTGGCACGGAGGAAGACGGCGTCCTGGCGTCCTGCTCCCAGGCCCCATCGAGACTGCAGATGAGCCCGCGCATCGCCGCTGGAGAAGCCGGCAGGCAGCTTCTGCGCAAACACCTTGGAGACCAGCGCCGTCGAGATCTTGCGCAGCTGGCCGGTGAAGGATGCGCCGGCCTGCAGAGTGCTGGCCAGCTCGTTGAGGCCCAGATCCTCTGGCTTCTCGGGAAGGGAGCCGAACTCGGCGTCGAGGTCGCCGACAATCTCGTTCTCCAGCGTGGATCGCCCTGCCGGATGGACTCAATACCAGGCATGTCAGGGAGGGAGGAAAGGCATACCGTTGGAGAGAGCCTTGATGGACTTCTCTGTCGCCAGTTCACCATGGCTCTTTCGCAGCTTGCCTGCGACAATGGCGACCAGGATCTCCTTTGCCTCCACGGGGGCGTCGGGGATGGGCGCAGCCTTGACTTGGTCCGAGGCCGCCGCCGCTTGAACGACAGGGGCTTGAACGACAGGGGCCTCCGTCGGGGGCTTCACTGCTGCCTGCACTGTCTGCGCGGCCTCCTGGAGGATATACTGGATCTCCTGGGAATTGCGGGCATACGAGAGAAAGCGTCGCGTCATATGGCGGGCAGCATCCTGGGACTTGAAGTGGCGAGTCACGGTCTTTTCCAGCATGCCAGTGAGGACGTCCGCCGGGCCAATCTCGACGAAGCGTTCGACATTGAATTCCTTAAGCAGGGCATCCTGGGTTGCGATCCTATAGCATGGTTACCTCGTATTTCTAGGGTTAGGGTTTAGGGTTTAGGGTTTAGGGTTTAGGGTAGGGTAGGGTTTACCATTGGACTGGGGACGCAAACTGATGCCTGTATACGGCTGTCAGCGGGACTCGGCAGTGATGGCAGTCATTCCAGGGACCTCACGCAAGCAACTCAATCAAGAGTAGGTAGGCCAGCTGCTGCTCAACTTGGGGTTGCATTGTGGCAGGCAAGATTCCTGCTGGGAGTACTCATCATGGCATCAAGCAGGACTACAGAATCGGTCTATATGCTTTCAGATCTCGCTGGATCTTCCACGCGTCTCCGCGACCATGTGGCGAGCCATCAGATCGGAAAAGGATCACGACACATGCAGCATCAGGTGGGGGCCGTTTCCCTGCCAGACAGGGCGTTGGTTGCTGACGCTGCATGATGATCGAGCAGGTTTAGGGCTTACGGGCTAATCACCTTCAATGGAATGCTTCAGAGTCATCCTCTAATCCTGGCTAAACAAATCAGGCCACCAGGTGGTCTTGCCAGAGCCAACGTTAGACATGGTATTTCAATAGATTAGAATAGACTCTCTCGCAGTAATCCGTTAACCATCCATCCCATCTTTCCCCCATTGAGCCATGGAGGTCGAGCGTCTAAGAAACCTGTCGGTCTTGCCTTTACTCGCGGCGGTTCCTCTCGCCTTGGTGGGCTATGTGAGTCTACTATACCTATACATACTAGATTGCATGCTGATTGTTAGCTCGTCGCCCTCTGTGTCTATCGCATCTGGTTCCACCCTCTGGCAAAATTCCCCGGGCCTTTTCTGGGCAAGATCACCAACCTCTACGGCGGATACTATGCATGGACGGGAGATCTGCATCTGGACATGACGCGGTGCCATGAGAAATATGGTTTGTGGACACTCGTTCACAGAGGAGTTGCTTTATTGATCCTCCAGGCAACATTGTTCGATATGCCCCGGACCGCGTCCTTTTCAACACCAACACCGGATTAAAAGGTAGCTCTATCTATTTGTTCGTTCTATCAGTTCCTAACTAGCAGACATCTACGCATTCACCAAGAACTTCCAGAAATCAGCCGCCTACGGAGCCATGGTCCACCGCGCCCCCAACACCCTAACCCTAATCGACAAGAAACAGCATGGTCGCAAACGGCGCATCATCGGCCAGGGGTTTGGCGACAATGCCCTCCGTGGATACGAGGATACCATCATGGAGCTTGTGCGCCGGTTTTGCGACTCGCTGGCCAACGACATTCCACAGGGCAAGGCGGGCGAATGGTCTTCTCCGCAGAACATGGCCAAATGGTGTATGTATCTAGATACTATCCCCGATCTCCCGGCATCATCGCGATGCTAAGATAGCAGCAAACTACCTGACCTTCGATATCATGTCCAGCCTCATCTTCGGCGAGAATTTCGATCTCCTCGGCAGCCCCGAGAATCGCGAGATCGTCAAGCGCATCGAGGACTCCAACGTGCGCACAGGAGTCCTCCTCCAGGCGGGCGAGTTGGCCACTCGCCGGCTCGACCGCAGGCTCTTCCCCGACGCCATCGTCGGCCGCAATTACTTTATTCGCTTCGTCAACCAGCTGCTTCAGAAGCGCATGTCCGCCAAGCCCTTGAAGCGCAAGGATGTCTTCTCCTTCCTGCTGGATGCCATCGATCCGGAGACCCAGCAGGGCTTCACCCCTGCCGAGATTGGGGCCGAGAGCACCACCATGATCGTCGCCGGTCTGAGCTTCCTTCCTTCTTCTCTCATGCCCCCGATGGATGGTTCTATTTCTTACGCTGGATGCGAGTATAGGATCGGATACCTCTTCCACCGCGATTGCATCGACCTTCTTCTACCTCTGCCGCCACCCGGATGTCTACGACAAGGTCAAGAACGAGGTTCGCGCCGCCTTTGCCGGCCCGGAAGATGTCACTCTCGGCGCCTCTCTCACGAGCTGTGTCTATCTCCGGGCCTGCATCGATGAGAGTCTCCGCATGTCTCCCCCGGCAAGCAGCTCCCTGTGGCGCGAGGTGATGCAGGATGGCGTCGTGATCGACGGCCACCCCGTTCCTCGTGGCTACGACGTGGGCACCTGCATCTATGCCATCCAGCACAACCCCGAGTACTACCCGGAGCCCTTTGAGTACAGACCGGAGCGCTGGCTCGACGCGCCAGACAAGGTCCAGCTCGCCCGTTCTGCATTCAACCCCTTCTCGATTGGGCCGCGCAGCTGTCTGGGCAAGGGATTGGCCCTGACCGAGCTGACGCTGACCATGGCCTATCTGTTGTCCAAGTATGACTTCCGTCCTGCACCCGGCTCGGAGAAGGTGGGCGGTGGCTCGATATCCCAGGGACCGGGACGCCATCGCGAAGAGGAGTACCAGCTTCATGACCATGTCACTGCGTCCAAGAATGGGCCTATTGTGCAGGTCCGGATGCGCCAATTCTAGTTCCGCTTGCCAGATCTCGGAGAATGTGAAGATAACTAGTGATGGAGTTAGACAAATCTATGTTCTGTACCCTTGCTTGTAATATATAGTGTAAATATAGTAGTATAAATATATTATTGTTATTCTAACTGATAGTGATTATATATAGACTCTCCTATAAATACCATCTTGTATATTTGAACTATGAGCAGGTTTGTCCTGGAATGAGCATGACTACCAATTAATAAAGATATATTTAATAAGAGATACTTAGTTTAGAACAACTTTCAGATTACAAACTAATTTTATTAATAATATCAACCTTATAGTCATGCTATATTTAAATATTAACTATAAGATACATGTTAGTAGTTATGTAGCATCAGAAGATGACTTGAAGCTGTCTTATTCTATTTCCATGCATAAATATCAATCTTATTATCTTATTTCTATTATTTCCGTCTTCTTGAATCCTTCATGCACAACACAGCCCCTTTAAACCTTGACGCACAACATACTCATGCACTCTCCACCTCAAAACACCATCCAAAGCGATCCTCACTGTCGCCGCGCTGGACGCTCGTCAACTCGGCATATAGCTTCTGACAGATCGGGCCTGCGGTCTTGTCCTCTGTGAACACAAAATCTTCTGCGCGCGACTTGTGCTTGATCGAGCGAATAGGGACCAAAGCTGCCGCGGTGCCCACAGCCATAACCTCGCTAAAGGTCGACAATTCCGTGTACTTGACCTGGTCCATGCATATGCTCGTTAGGCAGCCAGCCAGAAATAAGGGTAGGGTTAGATACTCACCGGGCGGTGTTCAACCTGGTAGCCCAAGGCTTTGCCGATCTCCAGCACACTATCCGAAGTGACGCTATTGATGATGTTGTCGCTCTTTGGCACGACCAACACCACCTGGTCCTCTTGTCCGGCATTCTTCTCCATTCGGACGCCCAGGAAGCCGGAGGTGGAAAACTCGTCGATTTCGGTTCCGGTCTTGCTATCCAGATGCAGGGTCATGGGGAATCCCTCCTTCATGGCGAGTCCGGACCACTTCATCACGGGCGCGTAATTGCCGCCAATCTTGGCATGGCCGGTTCCCCTGGGTGCCGCGCGATCGAATTCCTCCAGCACCACCGCCGGCAACGGCGCGATGCCGTGGTAGGTGCTGAAGGGCTGGACGTAGACGCAGAACGTGTACTCGTTGGGCGGCGTCAGCATGAAATGCCCGCTGGACCCAAACAACAGCGGCCGGATGTACAGGGCGGCGCCGCTGGAGTGCGGGGGAACCCATTCGGCGTTGTGCGCCACGGCGGCGTTGACAGCGGCAATAAAGTGGTCGATCGGCACCGGGGGAATGGACACGACGCTGGCCGAGTGTTGCATGCGAGTGGCATGGAACCGTGGGCGGAAGACTTGAATCTGACCGGTCGGCGTCCGGTAGGCTGATTCAGCACAGTTAGCGAATCTGCTGCTGGTGGTGGAGATGATGGTGCATCATGCAACATGCAAGATGAGACGCCGGAGAGGAAAACCAGGTTTGCCCTCTGGTCAGTCCATGTCTGGAGTACCTTTGAGGCCCTCATAAACCTGCTGTCCGTAATTGAGGGCGGGTGCCAGTCCGTGCACGCGCAGAAAGGGATCCGCGACAAATTTGGGCGCCGACCACTCGCCCGTTTCAACTGAATATGATGATTCCATATGGCCGTTGACTGCAAAACCATGATTCTGGTTAGAAGAGAATAATCCACTGCAGCAAGATCATCCTCACTCACCCATATCAGTCACAGTCAGCCCTAATTTGGCCCATTCTGTTCAATCTATGTTAATATCCAGTTGTGATTGAAAGAAAGGATCATCAGCACTAACCAACATTGGGAGCGGGGGCAGGAGGGAAAGCCATTTTGAATGTGTATCTAGAGTTTGAATGAAAACAGGGAAATGACCAAGAAAAGAGGAGAGTGGAGGGGTTAAAGTAGCAATAAGCTGTTCAAGTAGGAAATCCTCTATGTATTTAGGGAGCAAATTAGAATAGAATACAAATACCACCTCTGTCATCAATACCCTCTATCCTGACGGTGCATGTCAGCAGCAGCAGCAGCTACTGCAAGGTCAACTGTCATGCTTCTATTATAGCGCGTAGCCCCAGAACAATAGCGACTACCGAAACCTTATCCCTGTAGGTATTATCATTCGTGGATCCAGATTTCCAGAACACATCATTGAACAACATGATCAGCTTAGTCTGCAGCACCCCCCTCTGCAGGCATCTGAGGCAATTGATCAGATAACCTCAACCCTAACCCTAGGGTTGCCCACTTCTTCATAGGTACACCATAGCTAGCCTGTATACCGAGTCAGATCACTCATGTACAATCTCAACAGCATGATCCCTGTGCTTATCCTTCATTCTTGACTCTTCCTTACTGTACATGCTTCAGTATCCATCATTTTACTCTATTAATCCTTATATATATCTGTTTGGTTTATTCTTCATCAACATCAGCCTTTACAATATCATCAGCCTTTACACATCAAAGACAACAAAGATAACAAGATAATTCTAAGCTAAATCTTCACACCATATCAACCAATTACACCTCTTCCACTTCTCGGCCAAGATGTGCTTCTCAACTGTTAGTTCCTTCTTGCTCGATCATGCCGAACCTTAAACTGACTCCCATCAGGAAGGATATGCTTCTCCCTCATCCGTCTCCAATGAGCAGATCATCAACTTGCTCATCCAACGCGGCGCCAACGTCAATGTTCACAACGCCCGCGGCCAGACACCTCTCCACATCGCCGCCCAACAGGGCGATCTGAACACTGTCTCTCTTCTGCTCGCTTCTTATCCCATCGACGTCAACGCCCGTGACCGATCCGGGTGCACACCGCTTCATCTTGCAAGCGAGAATGGCCATGCCCAGGTGGTGAGCCTGCTGGTGGCTCACCACGCCCAGTTGGATGCCAAGTCGAGGGGGTGAAGGGCGATACTGCCTGCTTTCATTTTTCGGCTACATTTATTCGGTGTTTTCGGGGTCTTTATGGCATTGAGGCTTTATTCGGGTGGTCGCGGTCTGTCTCGGTGGCTTTTTCTTGGGAGGAAACGTTGCTCAACCACATGGTTTAATGCTGCTCCATACTTTAAGTGGTGAAAGGATACATATCTACATAAACTTGGTTTAATGGATTAATGGACTACCTTCTGGAAGACTACAATATTTCTTGTTTGTAGAGTACTACATAGATTAACAGAATGAGGCAGGCTCCATTTGCGGGTATAAAAAGTTAAGCATTAAAAATACTATTTATTATCACTATTGATTATTTTTTAAAAAGAATTTCTATATAATGAAATTGTTTTGATATTAGATTCATGTAAAAAGATATCAACCACTAGACTAAAGGGTAGCATCAACCGCGAACTGCCATCATGATCTGACAGATGTACAGAGTAGAGATAGAGTCTAAGCTTCTATTCTGATAGATAGTAGGCAGCTGTATAATGGGGGAATCGCTGATTTTCTCCATACAATATCAAGACTATGCGTAGCCAGATTGTATTACCCCTGTCCGAGTCCATGCAAGGGTTACTGGAAGGATCATCGCCTCCTTTCGGCTGGCCCTCAGTTATCTAATCCGGCCAGGGGTATTTAGTATATATTATTCTGGCGTCCTAGGGCTTTGGAAACGGCGAATCAGAAAATCACCATTAATTTTGCCCTTTTGGCTTAGTGGTTAACATTCCGAGGACAAGCTTCCAGTCCCTTGCAGCAACGAAGAGTATTCGCCTCTAAGACCAGGGCCAGTAGACCTTAGTTTCATGATTCAGCAAGGATTCGAGATCTGGGGCACAGATGGCAGCAGCGTGGCCGCAACAATATTATAGCCTTTGGCTGATCCCTCGCTGTCAATGATCAACTATGCCAGCTATATTCTATATAAACCTATACATTACAATTATCCATGACTCCTAATTTTGTCTGAAATGATATAAAAAATTTCAATAACCTTCAATTTATAATAGGAATTGCTTTGGTAACTGTTAGCTGCAAGAATATATATAATAGTATCTATTAGCACTTTGAAAGTAGTCTATGATATGGATATGTATAATATATTTTCCATTCAATGTATCTAAATTCTAAACAACTGTCTACATCAATCTAACTTCCTCACAACAATTCTTCCAGTGTAACCAACCCCCATCTCTCTAATTAAGCGACTAGACCATACCACAAGTACACTCTGCCTTCCAGACCCCGCTTGACACACCCAGATGAGCGAGATAACCACCACGGGAGACTGGGATGCGTGTCACCCAGGGATCCCCAGAGCGAGACGTGGTCGGCGCGAATACGGTCCCAGAATTGCTCTGCCGCGCCATTCAGCCAGCCCGGCTGGGAGATGGCGAAGAGAGCGAGCTCAGATACATCCCCCTGGCCACCGCGGTCCTTTTCGGGCGCGGGAGAGACCGGGTTGGAGGAGCGTGGTGGCCTGGTCTCGAAGCAATTGGATGGAGAAGAAGAAGAAGAAGAAGAAGAAGAAGAAGACAGAGTAGGAGGCACTGTTGCTGTGGGCTTCCATGGAAAGGATGCGCGTGGAAACACGAGGGCAAGGTTGTTGATGGTTTGATCGGTGGCGGTTGGGCTGCCCTCGCTGGGGTCGTGGTCGAAGTAGGCGATGAAGTCTCTTGTTTCAAGCTGCGAGAGGAGCATGTCGACGGTGATGTCGGTTCCGAGATGGTGCAGGTGGCGCTGGAGGGCGGCGTGGAGGGCCGCTCGCGATGGGAAGTCCTGGATGGCAGTGACGACGCGGATGGTGCGCGGGCTGCGGATCACCGTCCAGGGCTCAGCGTCGGGGAAGATGGCGCTGCTCAGGGCGGGTGCGGCCCCCAACAGCACGCTGGCACTGGGGCCGAGTTCATGGGCGAGGGCCTGCAGCGCAGTGGCAGACACGGCCGTGGCCCCGGGCGAGGCTGGGGGCTGCAAGGCGGCGTCGGGACGCAGGAAGATGCTGCGCAGGGGCTGCAGGACCCGAGCCAGATGCAGGGCGGCGTGGTGGGCATCCAGGGCATGCGTTCTGGACTGTGCCGCCGAGGTGCCCAGGGCCGCGACGACCGGGATGGAGCCGGCGCGGACGGCGGAATCGATGGCGTCGGGGGCGATGGCCGTGACGATGCCCTGGTCGCTCGCCGGGGGGCGGCCGGGCTCTGCGGCCGCCGTGAAGATGCCGCAGGTGATGGGGCGGGTGTCGACGTCCCGGCGCTCCAGGAGGGCGCTGACTCTGTAGTTGACGGAGCGGATGCGGCGCAGGCGGTTCGACTGATCGGCTGGGGGCCGGGCATAGCCCCCGGGCTCCTCCGGGTCATCGAGATGCAGGTCGCCATGCACGATGACGGGGAACAGGCCGACACGCCGCAGAAAGGCCAGGGACTCGGCCAGGCGCTCGAGCTGGGCGCGCGCCGAGGATCCCGGGGACGAGAGCGTGTCGGGCCCAATGGCGATGACGGCCAGCGGGTTGCCCTGCGACGGGTGGAACTCATGGAGGAACTGCTGGATCTGCTGGGTTGAGTCGATGCGGCGCAGCAGTTCTGCAGCAACAGCGCGATTGGTTTGGGCTCGGGGCTGGTTGTTGGACAGCTGGGCATAGGGCCGCGAGCGAATAGGCATGGGCAGCCCCAAGCGAATAGGCATGGGCAGTGGGGGACGAGTCAGCAAGTTGGTGGACATGGCAGGCTGGAGGATTGACCGGGTTTAAATTCGATATCAGCAGGTGGGCATGCGGTCTTAAATGTGGTTGTTAGTTGAATGGACTAGACTAGTAAATAAGATTCTTAATTCTCAATACTATATACTAGGTCATAATTTATTTATTCATAATCTTAGCATCAGTAGATTCAGACAATATCATCAGTATATATCATTATATATCATTATATATCATTATATATCATTATATATCATTATATATCATTATAGTATCATGTCTCATTTTTATAATATATTTAATAAATAATACTGATTGGTCACTGCAAGGTGAGACGGCAAGATCCGCTCCACCAGCTCCTGCACGATCAGCTGCCGGGTGAGATCATCAGTTACCTTAACCCAGTTTAAGATCCACGATGGCCCCCAACGTGACGCCGCAGCCGGAGAGGGCGCCATGAGCCCATCTGCCCTCGCTGAGCCCTACGGAATGGGCGGACGGCCCTAATGGCAGTGAAGGCACGGGCCCGCAGCCGGGCCCTGTTCCTGAGCATCGCCATGGCGATCTGATCGGGCCAGCCGGAATAGCTTCGGCTCCAAGAAACAGCCGTAGATATAGGCCTCGAGAGCAGGCGTCTTTGCTTGAAACGCTCAGCAGTCTCTGTCTGTCTCTGTCTCTGTCTCTGTCTCTCGGACCAGCACCGTCGTCAGCCGTCGCCCTTGTCTCTTGGCTAGATCTAACCAATCTACATCCACAATCTACATCCACAATCCACTTCCGACCTTGCAATGGGCGACTACGGAATCAAGACCTTTGTTGAGGCCAGCGGAGCTCGACTGCCCGTCGGGTTCAAGGGAAGTTCCTCCTTCTTCCCCCTGTTGACTGACGGTGTGCTTGTAGATGACGAGCAAGCGGGCGGCGTCTCCGTCCACGACGGGATGGACCAGGCCTGCGTTGCCCTGGAGCTGGGGGCCGAGGTCGCCGGCGCGGGCCTGGCGGACCTCTGCGGGCGCCACGGACTGTCGACGCTCAGCGTGTTGAACGTCGCGTGGGCGCTGGTGCTGGCTGCGTACGCCGACACCGAGCAGGTCACCGTGCTGAGTGTCCATCGTGTGGCCGGCGAGGCCCGCGTGGGCTTCTACGAGACCGAGCTCGACGGCGGCCGCACCGTGCTGCAGGCTCTCGAGGAGGCCGAGCAGCGGCTGCGCGCCAGCTCCATGGAGGTCCCGGCGGCGACGACCGTGGCCGAGCTGCAGACCTGGACGGGCCGGGATGGCCATCCAGTGTTCAACAGCGTGGTGTTGCTCTCCGACGGCGATGTCCGGGCTGAGGTGAGCCCTGTTTAGGGTTACTAACCCTAGGGTGTAGGGTTATTTAACCCTAACCCTAACCCAACCCTAGGGTTACATAAACCAACCCCAACCCTAACACAGCCCCAACCAACCCTAGGGTTACATAACCCTAATACCCTACCCTACCCACTTGCTAACCACTCTACTGTAGACCGGCGATTACATCGCCATTCAGGCCCGGAAGAAGGACGACGGGCCCATCGCCATTTCCTTGCAGGCCCCCTCCCACCTGCTCCCCGCCGGACAGGTCAAGCACTGCGCAGCGACCCTGAGCCACGTCCTCGGGGAGATTGTGCAGCATCCCGACCTCCCCGTCGCCGAGGTGAGTATGATGAGCCCCCAGGGGCTGCAGCAGATTGCCCGCTGGAACGCGGAGGCGCCTGCCGTGGTCTCGCGCTGTCTCCATCATCTCGTCGACGAGACGGCCCAGGCCCGGCCCGACGCCCTCGCCATCGACGGCCAGGACGGCCGGATGACCTACGCCGAGCTGCAGGCGTATACAGACGCGCTGGCGCACCGGCTGGCGCAGCTCGGGGTCGGCCCCGAGGTGGCCGTGCCTCTGTTCTTTGAGAAATCCCAATGGGCGATTGTCGCCATGATCGGCGTCGTCAAGGCCGGCGGCGCCATTGTCAACCTGGACGCCAAGCAGCCCAAGCCGCGGCTCCAGGGGCTGCTCGACCAGCTGCAGCCCCCGCTGGTGCTGACCTCGACCCAGCTCTCCGGGCTCTGGGGCGCCGACGAGGTCCCCACGGTGGTCGTCTCCCGGGACACCCTCGCCCATCTCCCGGTGCCCGACGCCGCCGTGGCCTCGCCGGTGACCCCCCGGAACACGCTCTACATCATCTTCACCTCGGGCAGTACCGGCACCCCCAAGGGCTGCGTCGTCGAGCACGAGTCCTTCCTGACGGCCGCCGCGCAGCATGTGCAGGCCGGCAACATCATCCCCTCCAGCCGGGTGCTGCAGATGACGCCGTACACCTTCGACGTCAGCATGCTGGAGATCTTCACCACGCTCACGACGGGCGCCTGTATCTGCTTCCCCGGCGACGACGAGGCGGCCCGCGGCATCGCCCACATCATCAACCACCTGCAGATCTCCTGGACCTTCATGACGCCGTCGCTGGTGCGGCTGATCGACCCGGCCACGGTGCCGACCTTGAAGACGCTCGCCCTGGGAGGCGAAGCCCTGGGGCGCATCGACGTCAAGACCTGGGCCGACAAGCTGCATTTGATCAACGGTTTTTCTCTCTTCCTTCTTTCTCTCTTCCTTCTTCTCATCATCTCCGATACACTGTCTAACTAGATAGGCTACGGACCGAGTGAATGCTCCGTCGCGGCCACCGTCAACCAGCGGCTGACGCTCAGCTCGGATCCCGCCAACATCGGCGTCGGATACGGCGCTCTGTGCTGGGTGGTGCACCCCGACGACCACCACCGCCTGGTGCCCATCGGCGCCGTCGGCGAGCTGGTCATCCAGGGCCCCATCGTCGCCCGGGGCTATCTCAACGAGCCGGGCAAGACGGCCGCCGTCTTCCTCGACGAGGTCCCGGAGTTTGCCCGGCTGCTGCCCGCGCCGCCGCCGGCGTTCCGCCTGTACAAGACGGGCGATCTGGTGCGCCAGAACAGCGACGGCACCATCAACTTCCTGGGCCGCAAGGACCGCCAGGTGAAGCTCAACGGCCAGCGCATCGAGCTGGGCGAGATCGAGCAGCGCCTGTCGGTCGACGAGCAGGTGCGCCATGCCATGGTGCTGCTCCCCAAACAGGGCCCCTGCAAGGGCCGCCTGGTCGCCGCCCTGTCGCTGCACGCCTTCCCCTACGCCGGGGAGCGCGACGCCCACGTCCACCTGCTGGCGGACGGGGACTCCGGGCGTGCCCGCGAGGGTCTCCCGGGCATCGCGGCGCGCCTGGCCACCCAGCTGCCGGCGTACATGATGCCCACCTTCTGGGTGGTGCTGGCGGCGCTCCCCTTCACAACCTCCGGTAAGGTCCACGGCACCGCCATGGCCCAGTGGCTGCACGAGATGTCCGAGGAGACGTACAGCCAGATCGCCGACGGTGAGGACAGTGCACAACAGCCCGCCGCCCTGTCCAGCGAGGTCGAGTTCCAGATGCAGCAGATCTGGGCGGACGAGCTGGGCATCCCCGTCGCCGAGCTCAGGGTCCACCGCTCCTTCATCGCCCTCGGCGGCGACTCCATCGCCGCCATGAAGGTCGTCGCGCGCTGTCGCCAGCTGCAGCTCGCCGTCTCCGTGCCGGATATCCTCCGCGCGCAAAACCTCATCGACCTGGCCGCGCGCGCCGTCCGAGTCTCCTCCGGGGGCCAGTCGCCGTCGTCCGCGGCGGACAGGGCCACGCCTGCCGAGCGCATCGCCGCCTCCCTCGACCAGTCGCTCCTGGAGGCGGCCGGTCTGGCCAGCCGCGACCAGGTGGAGGATGTCTACGGCTGCTCGCCCATGCAGGACGGCATCCTGCTCAGCCAGATCAAGTTCCCCGGCACGTACGAGATCAGCCAGATCCTCCGTGTGCAGTCGACCCGCGATGCGGCCACCACCGTCGCGCGCCTGCAAACCGCCTGGCAGGCCGTCATGGACCGCCACCAGGTGCTGCGCACGATCTTCGCCGTCGACCTCACGGGCCAGTTCCGTCAGGTCGTGCTGAAGCAGGCCGTCGCCCTGATCCAGACGTGCGAGTGCCTGGACGACGAACAGGCCGTGGTTCACTTCCTCAAGCAGCTGCCTGCCCCCAAGTACCAGCCGTCGCAGCCCCAGCACCGATTGACCGTCTGCCGCGCCGCCGGCGACGCCGTCTACATCAAGGTCGAGATTAGCCACGCCCTCGTCGACGGAGGTTCCACGGAAGTTATCCTGCACGAACTGTCGGCGGCGTTTGACGGTGCCGAGGGCCTTGCGGCGCCCGCCGCCGCGCGGTTCAGCGACTATATCGAGCATGTCTCCGCGGCCGAGGCCGGCGGCGACTCGATGCGCCATTGGACATCGTATCTGGCCGGCGTGCAGCCGTCGATTGTGCCCATGTATCCTCCGGCGGAGGGCAATGTCGCCCGGGAGATCCGCTCGGTGGCCGTTCCCTTTACGCAGATCCCGGCGCTGACGCAGTTCTGCGAGGACCACGGCGTCACCGTCGCCAACGTGCTGCAGACGGCGTGGGCGCTGGTTCTGCGTGCGTACACGGGCGCCGACGACGTGTGCTTCGGCTACGTTGCTGCAGGGCGCGATGTGCCCGTCGCGGGCATCGAGCACGCCGTGGGCGCCTTTATCAACATGCTGGTGTGCCGGGTGCGTCTGGACCAGCAACAGGCCGTCCTGGGCGCCGTCGAGGCCATGCAGAACGAGTATTTCGATGCCCTGCCTTATCAGCACACCTCGCTGGCCCAGATCCAGCACGGCCTGAACCTGTCGGGCATGCCCTTGTTCAACAGCATCATCTCCGTGCAAAAGGACGTCTCCGACCAGCCGTATGGCGAGTCTCTTTCTTTCCGGCCTCTTACCGAGGACGACCCAACGGATGTAAGTTAGACCTGATATCGTGTCCTCCCAATTCCAGGGAAGAGTTGCTGATTTATAGTTCGACCTCGCCGTCGCCATTCACGTCTTGAGAGACCATGTAAAAATCTCCATCGGCTACTGGTCTTCCCTGCTGTCCGACGGCGATGCCGCCAACCTGGCGAATACCTTCAGCGGCGCCATCTCCGGCATCCTCGCCAGCGCGCAGTCTCCCGCCGCATCCATCGATCTCTTCACCGAGCAAGACCGCGCCCGGATCTTTGCCTGGAACAAGGAAGAGCCTGCCGAGGCTCCCGGCGTTGTCCACGACTACTTCTACGCCCAGGTCGACAGGCAGCCCAACGCGCCGGCCGTCTGTGCCTGGGACGGAGGATACACGTACGCCGAGCTGGACTATCTGTCGGAGAAGCTGGCGCACCACCTGGCCCGGCTGGGAGCAGGCCCCGAAGTGCTCATTCCGCATTGCTTCGACAAGTCGAAGCTGGCGACGGTCGTCATGGTCGCCATCATGAAGTCCGGCAGCGCCGGCGTGGGACTGAGCTCTGCGCATCCCGCGTCTCGCCTGCAGGACATCATCGAGAACTGTGCCGCGCACATTGCCGTCGTGGCAACGAAGAATGCGGCCCTGTTAAGCGGCATGCCCGGGATGGAGCATATTGTCGTCGTCGACGAGGCCTTCCTGGACGGCCTCCCGGCCCCGGACCGCAGCGTGGCCCTGCCCCAGGCACAGCCCTGCAACCCGGCGTTTGTCTCGTTCACCTCCGGGAGTACCGGCAAGCCCAAGGGGATCGTGCTGGAGCACCGCTCCCTCATCACCAGCATCCTCGCCCACGGCACGGAATGGGGCATCGACCAGTCGGCGCGGGTGCTGCAGTTCTCGGCGTACGCCTTTGACGCCAGCGTGTCCGACACCTTCACCACGCTGGTCGGCGGCGGCACGATCTGCATCCCCGACGAAAAGGACCGCGTCGACGACCTGGCGGGCGCCATCAACCGGCTGGGCGTCAACTGGGCGTTCCTGACCCCGCGCGTGCTCGGCCTGCTGTCGCCGGCGCTCGTGCCCACCCTCAAGACGGTCGTCCTCGGCGGCGAGGCCATCTCGCGCGAGGACATCGCCCCCTGGACCGAGGCCATCTCCCTCCGCATCGTGTACGGGCCAACCGAGTGCACCATCTACAGCATGGGCACCGATCCGCTCACCAGGGACAGCGATCCGGCCTCGCTGGGCCACGCCGTCGGCACCCGGCTGTGGGTGACGGACCCGGACAACAGCGACAAGCTCATGCCCGTGGGCTGTGTCGGCGAGCTCCTCATCGAAGGCCCGCTGGTCACTCGTGGGTATCTCAATGCGCCAGACAAGACCAAGGCAGCCTACCTGGAGGACGGCACCGCCTGGCTGCCCGGGCCGCCTCGCCGCTTCTACAAGACCAGCGACCTGGTGCGGTACTATCCCGACGGCCAGCTGCGCTTCATCGGCCGCAAGGACACGCAGATCAAGGTGCGTGGGCAGCGAGTCGAGCTGGGCGAGATTGAACACGCCATCCTCGAGAACCTGCCCGGCGCAGTGCACATCACCGTCGACTCGGTCGTCTTCCCGCCCCAGACGCTCGTCGCTTTTCTATACATGGGGGGAGACGAGCAGCAGCAGTCGGAGCTGTTCACTCCGCTAACCTCCGAGACCACCGCGCAGCTGCGGGCGCTCGAGAAGACGCTGTCCAAGCTGCTGCCGGTCTACATGGTGCCCAGCCTGTTTGTTCCCATCTCGCACATCCCCATGACCATCTCCGGCAAGGTCGACCGCATTGCCCTCCGCCGTGCGGCCGTCGCCCTGTCGCCCGAGCAAAAGGAGATGTATGCCCTGCAAGGGGGCCAGGAGAGGGCCGCGCCGCAAACTCCGAACGAGGAGCGGCTGCGGAACTTGTGGGCGGCGGTCCTGGGCAAGGAGCCCGGCTCCGTGGGGCGCAGCGACAGCTTCTTCCGCCTGGGCGGAGACTCCATCGGCGCCATGAAGCTGGTGGCGGCGGCGCGCGCCGCGGGGTTTGTGCTCAGCGTCGCCAATATCTTCCGGTACCCGGAACTGTCGGACATGGCGGAACATGTCGAGGTTGCTGCCTCCGAGCAGCAAGAGTACACGCCCTTCTCGCTGCTCGAGGCCGAGCAGACCGAAGCCGTCTTCCTGGAGGACGCTGCCCGGCAGTGTGCTATCCCCCGCGAGGTCATCCAGGACGTCTATCCCGCCACGCCTCTGCAGGAGGGTGTCTTCCTCATGTCGACCACCCACCAGGGCGCGTACGTCGCCCCGACGGCCTTCCGCCTGCCCGCCGGCGCCGTGGATGTTGCACGCTTCCAGGAGACCTGGCAGGCTCTTGTCGACGCCCACGCCATCCTCCGCACCCGCCTGGTGACTGTCGACTCGGCGGTCTACCAGGTGGTTCTGTCGAAGGAGGCTTCGCAGATCGAATGGGAGCGGGCAGATTGTCTTGATGCATATCTCCAGGGCATCCAGGCGCTGCCGGTCACCGCTGGGGCGCCGTTGACTCGCTACGCTGTTATTCCGGACGGGGAGGACACTATCTTTGTGTGGACTGCCCACCACGCCGTGTTTGATGGCTGGATGGTGCGGATGTTGTTCCAACAGCTGCAGGAGCGGTACGCCGGGGCTGAAGCCCAGATTGAAGCCCAGGGGCTGGCCCAGGGGCTGCCCTCCGTGGCCTACGCCCAGTTTGTGCAGTTCCTCCAGCAGACCGACGCCGACGCCTCCAGCGCCTTCTGGGCGTCTGTCGTGCCCGCCGACGAGCTCCCGGCGGCCTTCCCACGGCTGCCGTCGGCCACACACCAGCCCACGGCCAACCAGACGTGCCGACGCAGCATCGCGACCACCGCCGTCGACCCGGGATCCAATCTCACCATGTCTATCCTGCTGCGCGCGGCGTGGGCCATCGTGCTCGCCCGCTACACGGACGCCGAGGACATCGTGTACGGCCTGACCCTGTCCGGACGTGATGTCGCCGTCGCGGGCATCGAGGACATTGTCGGGCCTACCATCACGACGGTGCCGATGAACGTGCATCTGGAAGCCGAGACGCTGGTCGAGACCTTCCTGCAGAGCCAGCAGGAGCGCAACGTCGAGATGATGAACCACCAGCACGCCGGTCTGCAGGCGATCCGGCGCATCAGTCCTGCTGCATCGGCTGCCACCGAATTCACCAACCTGTTCGTTGTGCAGCCCGCCGAGACCGCCGACGAGGAGGCCCAGAGCGGCGCCCTCTCGCAGCTGGAGAGGCTTCCTACCGACATGAGCCGCTTCGACCCCTACGCCCTGATGGTCGAGTGTACGCTGGGAGTCGACGGCGGCGTGCAGGTGGAAGCCCGCTTCGACGAGGCTGTACTGTCCATGGACCAGACCGAACGTCTGCTCGGCCACTTTGAACACGTTCTGAAGCAGCTGAGCCGCCCAGCTGCTGGTCTCCGGCTGTGCGATCTCGACATGTTCAGCCCCGAGGACGCCCGGCAGGTCTGGGAATGGAACGCCGTCCCGGCCACGACGGAGAACGTGTGTGTGCACGACCAGATCGCCGGGCAGGCCCAGCGCCAGCCCGACCACGTCGCCATCGACGCCTGGGATGGGTCCGTCACGTATCGCGAGCTCGACGAGCTGTCGTCCCGCCTGGCACACTGGCTGGCGACCACCCATCCCTCCATCCACCCGGAGTCGCTGGTGCCCCTGTGCTTCGACAAGTCCCTGTGGACGATCGTCACCATGCTGGCCGTCGTCAAGGCCGGCGGCGGTGTCGTGATGCTCAACCCGGAGCACCCCATTGCGCGTCTCGAGTCGCTCATCGCCGATACAACCTCCCCCGTGGTGCTGGCGTCGCCGGAACGCGCCGGTCTCTTTGCCTCCACCGCCACCACGGTGGTGATCATCACCGAAGAGCTCGTCCGCAGCCTTCCCGCGGAACCGTCTCTCGCGCAGTCTCTTCCCCCCGTGTTGCCGACCAACCCGGTGTTTGTGATCTTCACCTCGGGCAGTACGGGCAAGCCCAAGGGCATCATCGTGCAGCACAACTGTGTCAGCACGGTGGCGATCCAGCACGGCGAAGGACTGGGCTTCACCAGCACGCCCGGAGCCCTGCGGGTGCTGCAGTTTGCCTCGTTCAGTTTCGACGTGAGCATGGGGGAGGTGTTTCTCACGCTCACCAAGGGCGGCACGCTGTGCATCCCCAACGAGTACGACCGCATCAACAACCTGGCGGCGACGATCAACCGCATGAACATCACCTGGACCTTCATGGCGCCCACCGTGGCAGCCCTGCTGGAGCCGCGCGAGGTGCCCAACCTGCAGACGCTGGTGCTCGGAGGTGAAGCCGTGTCGCAGAGCCTGGTCGACCAGTGGGCCAGCCACGTCCATCTGGTCGACTCGTACGGGCCGGCTGAATGCACCATCTGGGCCTCGCACGCCATCCCCGGCGCCAGCGTGTCGCCGTCCAACATCGGCCGCGGCGCCGGCTGTCGCTACTGGGTGGTGGACATGCACGATCACAACCGCCTCGCGCCCGTCGGATGTGTCGGAGAACTGCTCATCGAGGGCCCCAACGTCTCCCGCGGCTATCTCAACGAGCCCGAGAAGACCGCCGCGGCGTTTATCGAGAGCCCGGGGTTTATGCAGGACAGCAATGACGGCCCCCGATACAAGTTCTACCGCACCGGCGATCTGGTCCGGTACAACGCGGACGGCAGCCTCAACATCGCCGGCCGCAAGGACGGGCAGGTCAAGTTCCACGGGCAGCGCATCGAGCTGGGCGAGATCGAGTTCCATCTCCGCGACCGCGCGGCCATCGAGGCCGGCATGGTGACCCTGGCCAAGACGGGCCTGTGCAAGGGCAAGCTGGTGGCCGCCGTGGCCCTGTCGGCGTTAAACCCCGAGGCACTCGAGGGCGAGCGCGTCGAGCTCATTGACGACCGCCCGGAGGTTAAGCTCCGCGCCCAGAC
The DNA here is from genome assembly GCF_001890105.1 of Penicilliopsis zonata CBS 506.65. Lineage (NCBI taxonomy): Eukaryota > Fungi > Ascomycota > Eurotiomycetes > Eurotiales > Aspergillaceae > Penicilliopsis > Penicilliopsis zonata. Next base: position 144,329 of record NW_019208934.1, read on the forward strand.
GCTGCTGGCGCAGGTGCAGGAGGAGATGCGCGACAAGCTGCCGGCGTACATGGTGCCGACGATCTGGATTGTGCTGTCGTCGATCCCGCTGACGGCCTCACGGAAGATCAACCGCGTGCCCATCTCCCGCTGGGTGGCCAACATGTCCGAGGAGACGTACCGGAGGGTGGTGGACATCGCGACGGCCAGCAGCGCACACAATGCGCCGGCGACAGCGCTCGAGAAGACGCTGGCGCAGGTCTGGAGCCACGTCCTCAACATGCCCGAGCAGTCGATCGGCCTCAACCGCTCGTTCCTCAGTCTCGGCGGTGACTCCATCACCGCCATGCAGGTTGTCTCGCGCTGCCGGGCGCTGGACATCCAGCTGGGCGTGCAGGATATCCTGCAGCCCAAGTCGCTGGCGGGAGTTGTCGCCCGCGCCCAGGCGCAGGCGCAGTCGGTCGTCGCCCGCGAGGAGGTCTACGACGTCTCCTTTGCGCTGTCGCCCATCCAGCAGATCTACTTTGAGGACGTGGTGCGCATGCCGCAGCAGCATCACTATAACCAGAGCGTCCTGTTGCGTCTGGCGCGCCCGGTGTCCTCGGCGGCGCTCTCGGCGGCCATCCAGCACATCGTCGCCAGCCACGCCATGCTGCGCGCGAGATTCACCCAGAACGCCGATGGTGAATGGACGCAGCTGGTGAGAGGCCCTGGGAGAGTGTCTACCGAGGTCGCCTTTCACACCGTCAGCCGCGAGGAGATGCTGGACATTGTCAACGCCGCCCAGCGCAGTCTCGACATCGAACACGGCCGTGTCTTTGCGGTCGACCATTTCACCGTGCAAGACAGCCAGCTGGTCTCGCTCATTGCGCACCATCTGGTCATCGACGCCGTCTCGTGGCACATCATCGTCGGCCAGCTCGAGCAGCTGCTCTCTAACCCTAACCCTAATCCTCAACGTCAGTCCCGAATGTCCTTCCAGAGCTGGGTCCAGGAACAGCGTCAGTATGCCGAGCGACTGGAAGCTTCCACAGCTCAAGCCCTGCCCGCCGCCAACATGGAATACTGGGGACTGGAGCAGCTGCCGACATGGGAGGATGGCGAAGAAGTCCGCTTCACCCTCGATACAAAGACGACTTCCCAGCTGCTGACGACGGCCAACAACCCCCTGCGCTCGGAGCCTGTCGACCTGCTGCTGGCAGCGATCCAGCAGTCCTTCTCCGAGTGCTTCCCGGACCGCGCGATGCCCGCCATCTTCAGCGAGGGCCACGGCCGCGAGCCCTGGGAGGCCTCGATCGAGCTCTCCGACACGGTGGGCTGGTTCACCACCTTCTACCCGGTGGTCAACCGCCACGTCCGCAAGAACGAGAGCGTCAAGGAGACCATCAAGCGCACCAAGGACGCCCGTCGTGCCTTTGATGACAACGGCTTCTCGGACTTTACCCGGCGGCACTTTGCCCGCGCCGAGGGCTCGCGCAACGCCGCCATGGAGATCTGCTTCAACTATCTCGGCCAGGCGCAGCACACGGAACGCGCCGACGCCCTGCTGCAGGAAGAAGCGCTGCAGGAGGGAGAGGAGATGGCCAACATCGGCGACGCCATGGGCCGGCTGGCGGTGTTTGACATCTCCGCCGCCGTCTCGCACGGCCGCCTCGCCGTCTCGTTCCTCTTCAACCGTAACATCCGCCATCGCGAGCAGGTCCGCCGCTGGGCGCAGCGCTGCGAAGCCGTCATCCACTCGGCCGTCGTCGAGCTCGTCGCCGCCAGCACCACCGGCGCCGTTGAGCACTCGCTCAGCGACTTCCCGCTCATGCAGATCGACTACACCGACATCTCCAAGCTGACCAACACGGTTCTGCCGGGCATCGGGCTCACCTCCGAGGCCATCGAGGATCTCTACCCATGCTCCCCCATCCAGGAGGGCATTCTCATCAGCCAGGACCGCGAGCCCGGCACCTACGAGGTCCGCCAGCTGTTCGAGGTGGTCTCGCGCCCCGACCAGGCCGCCGTGGACGTCCAGCGGCTGCTCCAGGCCTGGCAGCGCACCGTCGATCGCCACGCCCTGCTCCGCACGGTGTTTATCAAGTCTCTCACGGGCACCGGCGCCTACGACCAGCTCCTGCTACACTCCCACCAGCCACACGTCCAGCGTCTGGTCTACGAGGGTGCGCCGGAAGATATCGCGGCGTTTGTCGCCAGCCGTCCGGGGCCTGACTATCGCCAGCCGGTGCCTGCGCATCGCCTCACCATCTGCGAAGCCAAGGATACTCGGAAGGTCTACTGCCAGCTGGAAGTCAGCCATGCCCTGATCGACGGCACCTCGCTGGCGCTCGTCGTGCGCGACTTGGTGGCCGCGTACGAGAACAGCCTGCCCGCCACCGCAGGGCCGCCCTACAGCAACTACATTTCCTACCTGTCGTCGCGATCTGCCTCTGAAGGAGAGTCGATGGCCTACTGGACTACGGCGCTGGCTGGGATGCAGCCCTGCCATTTCCCCGGGCTGCAGCCGGAGTTGCCAGCTGCTGCTGTGGCCACCAAGTTGCAGTCGGTCTATATCGACACCGACGGGCAGCTGCAGCGCTTCTGCGAGGCTCAGAATATCACCATGAGCAATCTGTTCCTGGCGGCGTGGGGGCTCGTTCTGCGAGCATACACGGCCAGCCAGGACGTCTGCTTCGGATACATGGTGTCCGGCCGGGACATTCCCGTCGACAACATCTACGAGGCAGTCGGCCCGTTTATCAATCTCGTCGTGTGCCGTGTCGATGTCCGCGATGAGGTGGTGGTGCGCGATCTGCTGGAGAAGACGCAGGCAGACTATCTCAACTGTCTGCCGCACCAGCACACGTCGCTGGCTTCGATTCAGCACGAACTGGGGAACAATGAGGTCGCTCTGTTCAACACCATCCTCTCGCTACAGAGAGAACCTTCCAAGGGTCCGGCGCCGGAGGTGGAGTTTAAGATTGTCGACCAAGTCGATCCCACCGAGGTGAGCATATTGAAGACAGGTTGAGGATAATGAAGACGTGTGAAGCCATACTGACCCTCTAGTACGACGTCGATCTGAGCATCACCACCGGCGATGCACCTGGCGTGGAGATCGAGATGGCCTACCGTACTGCCATGCTCAACGACAGCCAGGCCGACAGCCTGATGAAGACCTTTACCAGCATCCTGCTGGCGTTGACTACCAGCTGGGAGCAGCCGCTTGCCCAGCTGGATGTCTCTCCCCCGGCAGCCAACGAACAGCTGCGTGAGGCGATCAGCAAGCAGCCTGTGCCAGCGGCCGTCGAGCTGTCAGTATCAGAGCTGATTGAACAGCGAGCCCAGCAGCAGCCTACTGCCGTCGCCGTGCAGTCTGTCGACGGCCAGGTCTCGCTCACCTACAGCGAGCTGGATCGCAGCGCAAAGGCCCTCGCCGCACATCTTCACGGACTGGGCGTCACCGCCGGCGACCTGGTGCCTCTCGGCTTCACACGCTCTCCTTGGGCTCTGGTAGCCATGCTGGCTGTGCTCCGGGTGGGTGCTGTGTATGTGCATGTTGAGTCGAGTATCGCTGCAACCCTACCCCCAACCCTAAACCCTAGGGTTATGCTGTGCGACAATGCCTCCGACATATCCGCCATGACAGAGGTCATTGTTGATGCAGAGATGATCGAACAGCTGCCCATTCCGTCCTCTGAACTCGTCTATCCATCCTCCACAGCCACGGCCGTCGCAGTGCCCGACGGAGACGACTGGGCGCTGCTCGCCCACCGCAGCATCAGCACCGTCGCCTCCCAGCTGGCCCCCATCGCCGGCCTGGGCTGCAATGCCCGGGTGCTTCAGTTCAGCAACCCGGCTACATCTCCCTTCCACCTGGTGGAAACGCTCTATTCCCTGGTGAATGGTGCTACGGTGGTCATTCCGACTGCCTCCGCCAGCTTCGTTGATGCTGTGCACGACTCCCGAGCCACCTGGGCCGTGATCCCCCCCTCGCTCGCCGCTCTGGTCAGCCCGGCCAGCGTGCCCTCCCTGCAGACCCTGGTGGTCGCCGGCGAGGAGCTGGGACCATCGGTGCTCGCCCAGTGGCGCGACATCACTCTCGTCCACCCGTACGGACTCATCGACTCCTCCGTCTGGCAGTCCGTCTCCAGCGCCCCCGCCGGCATCGAGACCCTCCAGCGGAGGCTTCCGCAGGACTCCCCGGCCCCCTCGCGGACCTGGATCAGCAGTCCGTTCAGCGCCGCGTCGCTGGCACTCGCCGACTGTGTGGGAGCCGTGCTGGTGGACGGTCCGATCGTGCCGCAGGGCTATCTCAGCGGCCGTCGCGAACGGTTCATTGAGAGGACCGCCTGGCTGCCAGACTCATGTCTGTATCGCACCGGAGATTACGGAAGATGGGGCGCAGAGACACAGGGTCCGTCGTATATTGTCCGCCCGACGCAGATCGTCAACAACCAGTCCGTTGACCTGGCCACCATGGAGGAGCACATACAGTCTTTGCTGCCCACCACGCAACATGCAGTGCTGGTGGTAGTTCCTCAGGAGTCTTCGGAATGCATCGCCATGTTCCAGATCGACCGCAGCCAGGAACTGAGCCAGTCTCCGGCGTTGTTGTCGATGTCTGACGCCCTGCAGCAGCGGTTCACGGCCATCAAGGAGTCCCTCCGCAGCGAGGGCGCCGAGTCCGTGCTGCCGGCACTGTTCTTCCCCGTCAATGGTCTGCCATTGACCGCAGACTACAAGCTCGATCGGGCGGCGCTGCAGTCACTTGTGGCGAGTGTATCAGACTCGGAGATGAAGCCATACAGGCTCATCGCAGCGGGAACGACAAAGACCACCAACACCGGCGGCTCCGACCTCACCGCCAGCGAGAAGCTGCTCGCCAATCTCTGGATGGAGGCTCTGGAAGTTGCCCCAGGCACCAGTCTCTCTGCTACCGACAGCTTCTTCCGGCTCGGAGGTGACTCCATTGTGGCGATGCGGCTCGTTGCCGCCGCCCGCAACCAAGGCCTGGCGCTGACGATCAAGACCGTCTTCCAGCAGCCGGTGCTATCCGACATGGCCAAAGAACTGCGTTTGCTCTCCGCTGAAGAGGAGCGACAGCTAGACCCCTTCTCCCTGCTTCCCCCGGAGCTGGATCTCGACCAGCTCGTCGCGGAGGCGGCGCAGCAGTGCGGCATCGAGCCCACCACCATCGAGGACATGTATCCCTGCACCCCCTTGCAGGAGGGTCTGATGGCGTTGACCATGGGCAGCACCCAGGCGAACCAAGGCCTTGCCTATGTGATGCAGGAGACCTTCTCGCTGCCGGACTCGATCGACGTGCCGCGCTTCAAGGCCGCGTGGGAGGCAGTCATCGCCCGCAGCAGTATCCTCCGCACCCGCATCATCACCACCTCCGAGGGCGCCTTCCAGGTGCTGCTGCAGGCTCCGCCGCCCAACACCGTTCCCTGGGTGTCTGGCGACAGCCTGGATGCCTTCCTGGCGCAGGATGCGATGCGCTCCATGACGTACGGCCATCCCCTGGCCCGCTACGCCGTCGTGGGCCAGCCAGGCCAGCAGCAATACTTCATCTGGACTGCCCACCACGCCGTGTACGACGGCCTCACGCTGCCAGGGCTCGCCCAGCAGGTCTCCGCAGAGTACCGCAAGGAGATTGCGCTGCCGGAGGTGCCCTACAACCGGTTCATCAACCACATCCAGCGCATCAGTCCTGCGATGGCGACCGAGTTCTGGCTGGGGCAGTGCGCCGTGCCGGCCACCAACTTCCCCGTGCTGCCGCCAAACACCAGCCAGCAGCCTGCCCCGGACCGCATCCAGAAGCGCTCGCTGCCGCTGACTCGGGTCCCGTCGGACGTTACGCTGTCGACGGTGCTGCGGGCGGCGTGGGCGGTGGTGCTGTCGGACCTTAGCGAGTCGGACAACGTCAACTTCGGCCTCACGCTGTCTGGCCGCAACGCCGCCCTCGCCGGCATCAACCAGGTGCTGGGGCCGACCATCGCCACCGTTCCGCTGCGGGTGCAGGTGCGCGGACACAAGTCGCCAGCAGACTTCCTCCGCGCGGTGCACCAGCAGGCCATCGACATGATCCCTTTTGAACACACGGGGCTGCAGAACATCCGGCGCATGGGCGGCGAGGAACAGGGGCGCCAGGCCGTCGAGTTCCAGAACTTGCTCATCATCCAACCCGGGTCGTCGCCCAACTCCGACGGTGAAGCCGACGACTCCTTCCTGGGCTTGACGCCTGTCCTGGTGGGCACCCCGCCGGCGGCGGATCCATACCCGCTGTCGATGGAATGCTCGCTGTTCGACAACCGCGTGGAGATCAAGGCGCAGTTCGACAGCCGCTTCATCGCCGACGACGAGATGGCGCGCATCCTCAAGAGCTACGCGCGCGCCATCGAGCGTCTCAACGCGGTGCAGATCACCGCCGCCAGAGACACCGCCGAGGACGTCGACAAGACGCCCGAGAACATGGACGAGACCATCAGCGCCGAGGACCTGCAGCAGATCCTGGCGTGGAACGCGGACCGGCCGGCGTTTGTCGACTCATGCGTGCATGAGCAGTTCGAGGAACAGGTCCGGCTGCGACCCGACGCCCTGGCGATCTCATCGTTTGACGTCGAGCTCACGTACCGCGAGCTCAACGAGCTGGCGAACCGGCTGGCGATGGTGCTGATCGAGCGCGGCGTGCAGCCGGAGATGCATATCCCGCTGGTGTTCCACAAGTGCTCGTGGACGATCGTGGCCCTGCTGGCCGTGATGAAGGCGGGAGGCGCATCCTGCATGTTCAACCCGGAGCATCCCAAGGACCGGATCCAGATGCTCATGGACGACCTCCAGGCGCAGCTGGTGCTGTGTGACCAAAAGTCGACCGCCAAACTGTCGACGCTGTCGTTGCCTGCCGGCGCCATCCTCCCCGTGGACGCCGCCTATCTCGACTCGCTGCCCACGCCGGAGACGCCTCCGACACACCGCGTCAAGCCCAGCGACGCAGTGTTGGTCGTGTATACCTCCGGCAGCACCGGCAAGCCCAAGGGCAGCATCCTGGAACACCGCTCGCTGGTGACGGGCCTGCTGGCGCACAGCGCGGCCATGGGGATGGGTCCGGAGACGCGCACATTCCAGTTCTCGGCGTACACGTTCGACGTGTGCTTCGAGGAGATCATCGGCTCGCTGATGCTCGGGGCCTGCGTGTGCGTGCCCAGCGACACGGAGCGCATGAACAGCCTCGGCGAGGCCATGGCCAAGTACCGGGTGACGTGGTCGGAACTTACGACCACCGTCGCCAGTCTCCTGGTGCCCAGCAGCATCCCGACGCTCGAGGTGCTGGCGCTGGGCGGCGAGTCGCTCAGCAAGGAGGTCATCAAGATGTGGGCAGGCTCCGTCAAGCGCATCATCAACACCTACGGCCCCAGCGAGTGCTGTGTCTCCAGCACCTGCAACCTGGACACGGCCACGCTGGGCGATCCCACCAACATCGGCCGCGGACTCGGCTGCAACACCTGGATCGCCGACCCGGACAACATCGACCGGCTGGTGCCCATCGGCGCCCCCGGCGAGCTGCTGATCGAGGGCCCCATTGTCGGCCGCGAGTACCTCAACGAGCCGGTAAAGTCCGCCGCGGCGTTTATCCAACCTCCGGCGTGGTGGCCCTCGCACCTCCCGCCCAGCCGCATCTACCGCACGGGAGATCTCGCCAAGTACAACCCGGACGGCACGATCAAGTTCCTCGGCCGCAAGGACACGCAGGTCAAGCTGCACGGGCAGCGCATCGAGATGGGCGAGATCGAGCACCGCATCCGCAGCGCCTTCCCCGACGCCTCGCACCAGGCGGCCGTCGACGTGCTGACGCCCAAGTCGCGCGGCGGCCTCAAGATCCTGACGGCGTTTATCTGTGAGAGCGACGCCGTCAGCGAGGATACGGACAACTTCCTACTTCCGCTGCACGAGGGCGACCGCCAGGAACGCTTCCTGGACCTGTACGCCCATGTGGTGGCCTCGCTGCCGCGCCATATGGTGCCGCAGCTCTTCATCCCCGTCTCACACATGCCCGTCAACCCGTCGCGCAAGCTGGAGCGCAAGGCCCTGCGCACCGTGGGCAACGGCCTCAGCCCGGAGGTTCTGGGCACGTACGCCCTGACGGCGGTGGCCAAGACGTCGTCGCCGCCCACTACCGCGACGGAGATCGCCCTGGCCGAGATCTGGGCCAAGGTGTTGGGCACCACCAGCGCGACCGTCATCGGCGTCGACGACAACTTCTTCCACCTGGGCGGCGACTCTGTCGCCGCCATGAAGGCCGTCGCAGCGGCCAACAAGATCGGCCTGCCGCTCAGCTTCGCCGACATTGGCGAGTCACCGACCCTCGCCAAGATGTCCGAGGCAGCGGATCGCGCCTCGGAGATGGAGGCCATGGACGACTCTGTCCCCGCGCCGTTTGCCCTGGTGCCCCCCGAGCAGGTCTCGGAGCTGCAGGACCAGGCCACGGCACAGTGCGCCATCCCCTTCGAGGCCATCGAGGACATCTACCCCTGTACGCCATCCCAAGAAGCCCTGATGGCGCTCACGGCGCGCGACGAGACCGCGTACGTCTCGCGCGCCGTCTACCGGCTGCCCATTGACATCGATCTCGACCGCTACCGCCAGGCCTGGGACCTGCTCGCCGAGCGCCAGGCCATCATGCGCACCCGGATCATCCTGCACGACACCCCGGACTCCCTCACCACCCAGTCCTTCCAGGTGGTGGTCAATGAACCCCTGCAGTGGCAGACGGACGACTCCGTGGCCGCGTACCTCGCCACCGACAAGCTCGCGCCCATGGTGCATGGCCAGGCATTGATGCGCTTCGGTATCCTGCCCGCCGGCAGCTGTCCGGAGGACCCGCGGCCGGTGTTTATCCACACGGCGCACCACGCCGTGTACGACGGCTGGAGCGAGTCGTCCATGTTCGCCGAGGCCAAGGCCATCTACCTGCACGGCCTGGACTCCCTGGCCCCCGCCGCCCCCTACAGCCGCTTCATCCGGTACATGGTGGACAGCACCGTCGAGCCCGGGGCGTCGGATGCCTTCTGGCGTGGACAGCTAGACGGCGACCTGCCTGCCCAGTTCCCACCCCCGGGGCTGTCCTCAGCGTCGCAACCTCCGCGGCCCAACCGCACACAGGCCCGGAAGTTCTCCCTGGGCCCGCAAGCCTCCGCCGTGCCGTACAGCACGCCAACCATCCTCAAGGCCGCCTGGGCACTCCTGCTGGGCCGCTACACAACCTCCGAGGACGTCATCTTCGGCCATGTCCTGTCCGGGCGTACGGTTCCCCTCCGGAGCGTGTCGGACATGATGGGCCCGACCATCGCCACAGTGCCCGTTCGAGTCCGGCTAACCTCCGACGAGACCATCGCCGACTTCCTCCGCCGCGTGCAGGAGCAGGGCCAGGCCATGGCGCCGTTTGAGCAGGTCGGACTGCAGAACATCCGACGTCTGCTGCCCGCCGCATCCTCCGACATGGTGGACTTTGGGCATCTGTTCGTCATCCAGCCGACCCTCGACGAGGAGCGAGACAGCGATGACGGCCTCGCCTTGGAGCTCGTCGACAACGCCGACAACTACGAGTTCGAAACGTACCCCCTGCTCGTGGAGTGCGAGCTGGGCGGCACCGCGGAGGTTACCGTCGACGTGCGCTACAACGACGCCATCATCGCACCGGACCAAATGTCGTGGCTGCTGCAGCACTTTGAGAACATCGTGCACCAGCTCTGCCAACTCCCGCTGGCCACCACCCGCATGGGCGATCTGACGCTGAGCGGACCGGAGGATGTCTCCCAGCTGCTTCAGTGGATGGGCCCCCCCGTGGCCCCCGTCTACAGCACCCTACACAAGCTGTTCCAGGCCCAGGTGTGCCGCCATCCAGAGCGTGTCGCCCTGGCGGCCTGGGATGGCGATCTCACCTACGCCGAGCTCGACGGACTCTCGTCGCAGTTCGCCCGGGTCCTCATCAACCTCGATCTGCAGCCGGGCACCGCCGTCGGCGTCATGTTCGACAAGTCCCGCTGGGCGGTGGTCTCCCTGCTCGCCCTGCTCAAGGCCGGCGGCGCCTGTGTCCAGCTGGATCCCAAGCACCCTCCGGCGCGTCTGACGGAGATTGTCGCCGACTCGGGCCTGCACCACGTCCTGGCGATGCGGCCGTACGCCGAGCTGGCCGCGATGCTGCCGCGGGTCGAGCATGTCGTCGTGGTGGATGCCACAAGTGCCGCTCAACTTCCGACGGCGGCTGCGACAACGCCCGCTCCCATCATCGCCGTCGATCCCACCATGCCCGCCTATCTCACCTTCACCTCCGGCAGCACCGGCAAGCCCAAGGTGGTCGTCATCTCGCACCGCGCCATCTGCACGAGTATCGCCTCGTTCAGCCCGGCGCTGCACCTGCAGGCGGACTCGCGGGTGCTGCAGTTCGCCGCCTACACGTTCGACATCAGCTACGGCGAGATCTTTGCGCCTCTCCTGCTCGGGGCAACGGTCTGCATCCTGTCGGAGCACGACCGCCTCAACGACCTGGCGGGCGCCATCCGCCGCCTGGGCGCCACCTGGGCCTGTCTCACGCCCACCGTCGCCGGCCTCATCCAGCCCGCCGAGGTGTGTCCGCAGCTGCAGACGCTGGTGCTCAGCGGCGAGTGTCCCACCGAGGCCAACCTGCAGACCTGGGCCGGCCAGGTCCCGGCCCTGATCAACGCCTACGGCCCCAGCGAGGCCTCGGTGTGGTGCTCCGTGGGCACCTTCCAGCGCCCCGACGACCGCTTCACCAACATCGGCGTGCCCGTTGGGTGTCGCCTGTGGATTGCCGACGCGGACAACCTCAACCGGCTGACGCCGCTGGGCTGTGTCGGCGAGCTGCTCATCGAAGGGCCCATCCTGTTCCAGGGCTACCTCAACAACCGCAACGCCACGACGGCCAGTCTGCTCAGCGGCCTCGCCTGGATGGAGCAGATCCAACCGCTCGAGGACTTCCAGCACGTCTACCGCACCGGCGACCTGGCGCGGTACCTGCCCGGCGGCCAGATCGAGTATCTCGGCCGCGCCGACACGCAGATCAAGATCTACGGCCGGCGCATCGAGGTGCGCGAGATCGAGCACCACATCCGCACGCAGCTGGCGGAGGATGAGTATACGATGGTCGACAGCGTCGCCGTCAACAGCCAGAAGCTGCTCGTCATGTACCTCTACCACGAGTCCGGACCCATCTCCGCCGCCATCGAGCCCGCCGACCTGGTCGTGCCGCTCACGCCGGAGCTGGAACAGTCGCTGCTCAGCCTCCAGGCCTCCCTCCGAAGCCGGCTGCCTCACTACATGGTGCCGTCGCTGTTTGTGCCGCTGCGGCGGATGCCCACCAGCGCCGCGGGCAAGACCGAGCGGCGCACGCTCGCCCGCGTCGTCAACGCCCTGTCGGACGCCCAGCGGCAGACGTACGCCCTGGCCGGGGCCAGCATCGCCAAACGGCCGCTCGTCTCCGCGCTGGAGCACCAGCTCGCCCGGCTGTGGGCCGGCGTGCTCGCCGTCGACGTCGACTCGATCGGCGGCGACGACAACTTCTTCGGCCTCGGCGGCGACTCCATCATCGCCATGAAGGTCGTCAGTCTCGCCCGCGCCGCCCAGCTCGCCCTCCACGTCGCCGACCTCTTCAACCACCCCGTCCTGGCCGACCTCGCCCGCCATGTCTCCGCCCAGGTGCTGCCGCCCACCCCGGGCAGCGCGACACCCCCCGAGAAGGAGAAGACCACCGCCGGCATGCTGGATCTCGCCTTGGCTGCCGCCGTGGCCCCCCAGGTGGGCGTCGGCGCCGGCGCCATCGAGGCGGTCGTGCCCACCACCGACTTCCAGGACCTCGCCCTGGTCGGCCACCTCACCAGCTCGCGGTGGATGCTCAACTGGTTCTACTTTGACGGGCCCGGAGCCCCCGACGTGGCTAACCTCCGCCGGGGCTGCCACGCCCTGGTGCAGCACTTTGACATCCTCCGGACCGTGTTTGCCCAGCACGCCGGCCGCTTCTGGCAGGTCGTGCTGCGCGAGCTGGAGCCTAACTTCCGCGTCGAGACAACCTCCGACGTGGACGCCTTCACCAAGACTCTCTACGCCGACGGGGTTGCCGGGGACTTGCATCTCTCGGAGCCCTACGTGCGGTTTGTGCTTGCCGTCCACCCCGACGGCGTCTCCCACCGGCTGTTGATGCGTCTCTCCCACGCCCAGTACGACGGCGTCTCCCTCCCGACGCTGTGGGAGACCCTCCAGCGGGCCTGCCAGGGTCTGCCGCTGCCCATCACGCCGTCCTTCTCGCACTTCCTCGAGGCCTCCACGCCCGCCGATCCCAACGCCGCGCTCGCCCACTGGCGCCAGCTCCTGGCGGGGGCCCCCGAGACACGCTTCGTGTCCTACTCCAAGCCGGCCCTGCGCGACCCCGCCAACGACGCCGTGCTGCATGTCAGACGCACGCGCATCCCCGTGCACCCGCTCCCCAAGCACGGCATCACGGCGGCCACCGTCGTCAAGGCCGCGTGGGCGGTGCTCCTGGCCCGTCTGGCGGCACACCACGACGTCACCTTTGGCAACACAACGGCCAACCGCAATGCGGCCTCGCTGCCGGGTGTCGACGCCGTCGTCGGCCCCTGTCTCAACGTCGTGCCCGTCCGCGCGCAGCTGCAGCCCGGCCAGACGGTGCTCCAGCTCTTGCTCGCCCTCCAGCAGCAGCAGGTCGCCAACATGCCCTACGAGGCCGTGGGCTTCCGCCAGATCATCACCGAGTGCACCACCTGGCCGCGCTGGACGCACTTTAGCAGCGTCGTCCAGCACCAGAACATCGAGCCTGACCGGTCTATCGCTCTAAGCAACGGCAGCAGCAACGGCAGCGGCGGCGACCCCCCGGCGCTCTACGAGCCGGGCTTCCTGGGCGCGGAGCTCGATCTGACGGACGTATCGCTGCTCTCGACACCAGCAGGCGAGCACTACGTCGATCTGGACCTCGTCACCTCGACGGCCGTGATGCCGGCCCTGGCCAGCGAGCTGCTGATCGATCAGCTGAGCCTGCTGCTGGGCTCGTGGGCCGTGCTGCCCCTCGACCAGACCGTCGCTTACGAAGCCAACCCTTTGTCGCCCGCGCTGCTGCCCTTAGTGCATGCAGCTGTGGTGCAACCAGAGACGGGCACACGGCCGGCTGGGGCTGTCTGCGCGGCGGTGCAGGATGCCTGGCGCGCCGTGCTGCCCTCGTCCATCACCGCGGCAGCCGCCCAGGACGACGACGACGACGAGGGCGACGTGGACTTCTTCCGTGCGGGGGGAGATCTGGTGCAGATGGCCCAGTTGCTGGCCGAGATGCGCCAGAACCACGGCCTGCCACGAGCCGTCCATCTGGAGACGCTGGCGCAGCATTCCTCTCTCCATTCCATGGGGGGATTCCTCTCAAACCATGAGGTGCATTGGAATAGTGTCTAGTTCGATCTGTTTACATTGAGTCTCTTTGCTTCCTCTTTATCCTCGTCTCTACTCTTATTCTTCTCTTTCTTATTCTCACTCTTCTTCGCATTAGCACCGAATCCTGCTGGTTGGGGGCCAAATTGAACAGCCATGAAATTAGCTCTCAAACGGACTATCGGGCTCTGATTTATCCATAGCCATTCTTGCATTCCTTGTATTCAATATCTATTCAATATCTATTCAATATCTATTCAATATCTATCAATATCTATTCAATATCTATCAATATCTATTCAATATCTATCAATTCTGTGTTCAATCTGTATATGCATTTGTACACCCCTCATAGTCTATTAATAGACAGATGTCTAGGCCAAATGGGGACCAGAAACGCAAGGTGATCAAGTTATTCCATAGAGCCCGATTCAGAGGCGTATAAAGCAGTTGTGACTAGTTATACCACTAGCCAGGCAACTATTCTATCAACCACAATCTCCTGGGATCGTCAGGAAATTAGCCTGGCAAACATCCCGGCAAGGATCAACCAAGGAGTGACTAGAGAATTAACGTACGAATCAATCGAGGAGGGCGCAGCCTGATTAGTTGCTTAATGAGGTGCTTAATTACGGCGTATCTGCCTGATTAGCTGCGTTGGTTAGTCGCTTAATTAGTTGCCTGACTAGTTCCTTGATTAATTGCTGATTAATTGCTTAGTTAGAATAAGCAAGAAGCAGACCGTAGAGGAGAGACTTCAGACTGTCCTTGAGTGTCTTGTATCCCGCAGATAAGCAGATGCTTAAGCACTTAATTATCATTATATATACATATCTCTATATATACATATCTCTATATATAAATATCTATACTACATATGCTTTACTGCTTACTCGGAAATAACCTCAATCCACTTGACCAGGGCTTCCTCAATCCATCTAGCCAGGGCTTACTCCGCCATGCAATGCTCTTCCTTGTTTGAACCATCGTGGCCCGGATGCCCATCGGAACACGTCCTGGACCTGGGCGATGGGGGCGCTCCCTGGATCCCCGGCCAGGCCTTGCAGGGGTCTATGGTGTGATCAACAGGGAAAATGACTCGTGGCAACATCGTGGCAACAGGGAAGCCGTAACAGTCAGGACTGTGTGCAGTCTACCAAGTAGTCCATCAAGTGAACAGTGGACAATTATACCCAACTGATAGCCCGTCATTTCTGGCGGATGGATTCCGATTAGGAGCGTTGACGCGTCTATGTCGGCCGGATGCACTGGACGGGCCTATGGGCAGCGTATAGACCCTGGTACAATCGCCTATTGCTACCAGATTCCCGTCTATTGCCCCTTTATTTGGCCCCCTCCCCAGATATGCACATCAGCATCTCCTCACTCACTTGGCCCGATTCTGCTTGAATCATTTTTATTCGTTTTCCTGCTCGTGTCCTGTAAGACACCGGACGGGGCTCGCGCCTCTCGGGTTTTTGCCGCGAGCAAGGGCAGCCAGGCGTCGATCTTAAATACGCGATCGGCCACCATGGAAGGTCGAGTAGGAGAAAAAGGGATCATGGCGGAGACTGTCGTGCGACGCCTGAGTGACCCGCCCCGCTTGATCTCCTTCCGTGCCTTTTGCTGGCCGTCTGCATGCCCAGTGAGCGTCGAAAGCCTGTGTCTGCCATGATCACGTCGGTGCTCCCCACCCACTGGCTCCCCTGGGAGTGTCCTGAGCTGGAACCTAATCTCGTCATGACCTAGTGCCGTGGGTGTTGTGGGCGAGAACTGGGCCAATATCAATGACCCCGTGGAGCGTCGTCGAGCGCAGAACCGCATTGCCCAGCGGGGGTATCGCCGCAGTGAGTCCCGGCAGCCTGGCCGTCAGCCTGGCAGGACAAGAATGCTGATGCTTTGCAGGACAGCGCAAGGAAAAGGACAGCGCTCAAGCACAGGAGAACAGCACCGATGGCGCTGTCAAACCCCCCTCCGGCCCGTTGCCCTCCCCCCCGCAGCAGGAGCGGCCCAAACCTCCGCGGAATGCATCCCATCGCCCTCCAACGCCGATACAACTTCCGCAGGGGTATTCACATCCACTCCTGGTGCAGCAGCAGCCCCTGCCGCCGCTGACGGCCAACCTCCATCTGTACACGACCGCGATGGACTCGCTCGGCTTCGACGGGACCCCCTGGACGCCCGCCCTGGAGGAGGACGGGCAGCGGCCCTTCTTCGGGCTGGAGACCCCCTTCCTGGACCCGGTGTATGTGGGTTCCCCCGCGGTGGCGCCGCACGCGCTGCCGTCCCCAGACTCGGACCCGCTGTCGGCGTCGTCGGCGTCGGCGTCGGCGTCGGCGTCAGCGGGAGCCGGAGCGGGAGCGGGAGCGGGAGCGGAGGGGGTGGCTCCCCCGCTGCTCCAGCTCCAGACGCCTCACGTGACCCCGGAAGCCGGCAGCGCGGCGGCTCCCCACGGGCAGACGGCCCTGCATCGGGCCGCCCTGCATGGCCACGAGTCTGTCCTTGCCGTGCTGCTGCAGGCGGGGGCGGATCCTGCCGTGCCCGACAGCGCGGGCCTGACACCACTGCATCTGGCCGCGCGGCAGGGCCACGCCAGGGTGGTGCAGCTGCTGCTGGGCCACGGCGGCGGCGCTGGACACGCTGGCGGCGGTGGCAGTGGCAGCGGCGGTGGCAGCGGTGGTGAGCAGATCGGCCAGGTAACGCGCACGGGGGAGACGGCGCTGCATCTGGCGGTGCAGTCGCAGCATCTGCCCGTGGTGCACGTCCTGCTCGAACACCCGGGGTGCGCGGTCAACGCGCAGGACTGGTGGGGGTGCACGCCGCTGCATCTGGCATGCGAGGCCAACCATCAAGAGCTGGTTGAGATTCTGGTGCAGGCGGGGGCGCAGCTGGAGCTCCGCGACTTTGACGGCCAGACCCCGCTGCATAGCGCCTGTATGGGGGGGCGATGACGATTCTTTTCTCCTATTGTTGTTATTGTTATACTAGAAACGGCCGTTTACAGCAGGTGCTTATTGATCATTCATTCCATGACTCCAGGGTGCGCGGGTGCGTGCCAGGATGCAATTATACAAGATATAAATCTATCATCTATCATATCATCTCTCATCCACTATCTCACCACCTGCCAGGGGGATACTGATGCTCGATGCCCTCCTCCAGGCGCGTCTCCTCGCTCGAATGCGCCCGCTGGTACTCGACGTTGCGGGTGCTCTTGCGGCTGGACGAGCGGCGGCGACCACGCTTCTTGCGCTCCTTTTCTTCCTGCTTGCGGCGCCGCTTCTCCTTGCGCGACAGCTTGATCTCCTTGGGGAACTCGCTGTCTTCGCCCTGCAGATAGCGGCCGGGATGCCAGAAGTTCCAGATCACCATCGCGACCAGCATCGGCACACACTCCAGACAGTAGAAGGGCGCCTCGTTGGTGGTCAGCGGGCTGGTGCCGGCCGTGTTGGTGTCGGCGTACTCGGCCAGCCGGTAGATGATTCGAGCCTGAAGAGTTAGCGAATGCGACACTGTTGCTGTCTGCAAGGATGGTTGCCTACCGTGATGAAGCCCAAGGTGACGTACATGGCCATCACCATTGTGTGCCAGGTGCGTCCGCGATCCATCATCCCGCCTCCCTCGCGCATGCGCTTGTGGAAGGAGAACAGCAGGAAGCAGAAGCAGACGATGAACAGCTCCTGCAGCGCAATCCCGCCCGTGTAGACGTGCAGTCCGATGCGGTCCATCTCATCGCTAAAGTCCGAGTCCATGACGCCGCCCGTCGCTTGCACAATGAACGACCTACATTGTTAGACCGCGTGTATAGAGAAAGAAAGATGAGACTCACGTTACGTCCAGCCAGATGAAGATCTTGGCCAGCTTCTCCGCCCGGATGCCCATCACCTTCCGATCCGGCACGAAATAGTAGACCATGCGGCCAAACACCATGTACACCAGGGCGTTCACCCACAGCGGCGCCAGCAGGACCAGCAGCTGTCCGGCACTGGCAGTGGTCGACTTGGTCTGGTTGATGGTCGAGTATGTGCGCATAATCAGGCCGAGACATTCCCACCCGGTGCCCATCACGATCACCCAGCAGAACCGCTTGCGGTAGGCGATCGCCTGGATGAGATGGGCGATGAAGGTGAGCCCGAACAGGACCGAGAAGAGCACGGCGGCCGGGCCATTGGCGCAGTAATCGTACTGAGCGTTGGAACTCGAGAGATCTATTCTGTCAGCTTCTTGGAGTATATCTCGGATAGCAGATCGCTTACCGCAGTGGCTTGGCCAACCCATGATAGCTGGTGAGATTGAATGTGTTTAGAATGAGCAGGAGAATTCACCCATTGCTGCTGGTCGAGCCATTCTTTTATCCTGTCAAGACCGCAGATCTTTGACAGTCGCCTGGCCGGATCGCGAATGACGCTGCCTGGCCAGCGGGCTGCTTTTTTTAGTTGGCATTTAGGCTGCCGTGTCCAGGATAGCCTCGGTGGCCATGGCCGGAGCTGCAGCACTAGCAGGGGTTGATCATATGTAGTATGTAGTATGTGGTTCGGAGTAGAATCCTGTAGCCTGTCTTACTGCGCATAGGATTCAGTTCCGCTTTGTTGAAAGTACCTTGCCCCTCTTAATGGCCCCATCGGGCGAATGGAGGCTGCCAGATTGGCTAATCAATGCAATGAATAAAGCTGTACATTACAGTAGAGTACAGACAGAGTACGTATAGATTACTCTGTACTCTGTACACTAGGTAGGTTATATTCAATATTTCATTGTGAGACAGCTATGAGAATGTTAACTATCTATCTAGATGAATCTTAATTAAGGGAAAATAGTAGTTTAAAGCAGCTCAAGCTAGAACTTAATAAGTGTACCTTAGGGTTTAGGGTTTAGGGTTTAGAATAACACTATAACCCTAGTGTAAATATACTGTTCTTTGCAACCATAGTTTTAATCAGTGAGTCAGAATGACCACCAGGTGGTAATAGTTGGTGACTAAGATACTAAACAGCATAATTTAATATGTAGTGTACTTTATATAATTAAATTCTCAAGTATACTGATAGAGTATAAGTATAGAGTATGAGTATATTTAGGCAACAGCTATACAATATTAACAGGTTAATAGATGCATCTTAACTAGTAGGAATATAGCACTAACCCTAGTAATAATACAGCATTGCAAACCAATAATTGAAACAGTATAAGTCAGAATATAAGGCAATGACCACCAGGTTGTAATACTCAGTGACTAAGATATGTGTCTTGTATTATGCCAATTCTATCAATACTCCGTACTGTCTACTCTAGACGTGTATGCAAAATGAGCCATGCAAGGTCAGCTGCAAGGTGAGCCGCTTAGGGTTCGGCATGACGGTGCGGCAAGGGGCCGCCCCTTGCAGCGGCTCGGGCGGAGACGCGGTCTGAGATCGTGTTAGGGTTGTTCAGATGTGTTAATTGTTGAAGGTGGTAGGGTTAGCGCTTTAAATACAGAAATGGCAGCGTGGATGTTGCAGTTACGTGGTAGCCTGAAGCCCAATGTTGATCTCGACGGTTGATCTCCCCCCCGCGCGGGCCTTGTCGTCCTCGTCGTCGAGCTCGTCCTGGTGTCGGCCAGAGCAGTTCATGTCGGCGTCTGCCTCGGCCACCAACCCGTCGACCTGCCAGATCCTCACCATCACCTGCGGCCGCTGGGAGCAGTCGCTGTCCGTGACGAGCGCCTCGTTCCCCGCGGCGCTGCAGCTGCGCGATGACTTTCTCCACGATCTCCAGAAATCCGGGGGCGGGGGCGGGGATCCCGCCGCCCTGTCGTCGCTGGTGGAATTCTGGGCCCGCTTCATCGGCTTCACCGTGCACCGCCTGGAGCAGGAGCCGACGGGCCTCAAGGACGAGCTGCGCCTGCTGCTGACCATCGCCATGGAGACCTTCGACCGCGACGTGCTGCAGGGGCGCGAGATCCACGGCGTCGTCCACGCCCTCGAGGAGACCGCCGCCGAGGCCAAGTCCGCCATCCTCGCCGCGTACGTGCGGGCGCGCCATGCCCTGCGCCGGGTGAGCCGCCCCCCGGCGGGCTCGGCGCTGCTGGCGGCGGCGCAGGAGCGCAAGGCGCGCCTGTACACCGTCTTCGGCGGGCAGGGCAACGACGAGCGCTACTTTGACGAGCTGCGCACGCTGTGGCAGACGTACCGGCCGCTGGTCGAGGAGCTGATCCTGGCGGCGTCGAGCATGCTGCAGCGCGAGGCCCTCGAGACGGAGACCAGCCGCTTCTACCACGGCGGCATGGACGTGCTGGCCTGGCTGGAGCACCCGGAGCGCACCCCGGAGACCGCCTATCTGGTCGGCGCCCCCGTCAGCATGCCGCTGATCGGCCTGCTGCAGCTGGCCTGGTACCGCGTCGTCGGCCGCATCGTCGACGCCACGCCGGCGCAGCTGCAGGCGGCGCTGGCGGGCACGACGGGCCATTCGCAGGGCATCATCGCCGCGGCCGTCACGGCTGTCGCGCAGTCGTGGACGCAGTTCGACACCCTCGCCCTCGAGGCGCTGCGGCTGCTGCTGGCCATCGGCGCCGCCAGCCAGGACCACTTCGCCGTCGCGCAGCTGCCGCCCGCCATCGTCGCCGACGCCGACGCCCACGCCGAGGGCTTCCCGGGGCCCATGTTGAGCGTCGCCGACTGCCCGCTGGCGCAGCTGCGCGCATACGTCGCCGAGGTCAACGGCCACCTGCCCGCCGACGCCCGCATCGAGATCGCGCTCATCAACAGCCCGACCAACACCGTGCTGGCGGGCCCGCCGCTGTCGCTGCACGGCTTCAACGTCTGGCTGCGCGCCGTCAAGGCGCCCGCCAAGGGCGCCCAGCACCGCATCCCCTTCTCGCAGCGCAAGCCCGAGATCCACAACCGCTTCCTCCCCATCACCGCCGCCTTCCACAGCAGCTACCTGGCCGACGTGGCGGCCGACGTGCTGCAGCGCGTGTCCGGCTTCACCATCACCGGCGACCAGCTGCGCATCCCCGTCTTCTGCACCCGCTCCGGCGCCGACCTGCGCCTGCGCGGCGCCGCCAACCTGGTGCCCGACCTGGTGGCCATGATCACCGCGCAGGAGCTGGTCTGGCCCAAGGCCACCCACTTCCCGGCCGCCTCGCACATCCTCGACTTCGGCCCCGGCGGCAGCTCGGGCATCGGATCCCTCACCAACCGCCTCAAGGAGGGCACCGGCGTGCGCACCATCCTGGCCACCCTCTCCCACGGGCCGCTCGCCGAGCTGGGCGACCGCAGCGAGATCTTCGACTGGAACCGCGGGCCCCGGGGCCTCACCTACGGCCCCGTCTGGAGCGAGCAGTACCGTCCGCGGCTGGTGCACATCGCCGGGGGCCCGACGCTCGTCGACACCAAGCTCAGCCGGCTGCTGGGCCTGCCGCCGGTCATTGTCGCCGGCATGACGCCCACGACGGCCGCCTGGGACTTCTGCGCCGCCGTGATGCGCGCGGGCTATCACGTCGAGCTGGCGCTGGGCGGGTTCTACCAGGCCGCCCAGCTGGAGACCGCGATCCACCAGCTGCTGGCGGCCGTGCCCGCGGGTCGCGGCATCACCTGCAATCTGATCTACGCCGCTCCCAGCGCCGTGAAATGGCAGATCCCGCTGCTCGCCAAGCTGCGCGCCTCGGGCGTGCCCATCGAGGGCCTCACCGTCGGCGCGGGCGTGCCCTCGCCCGAGGTGGCCTCCCGGTACATCCAGGAGCTGGAACTCCGGCACATCGGCTTCAAACCGGGGTCTCTGCCTGCCATCCACCAGGTGCTGGAGATTGCTCGCGCCCATCCGGAGGTCCCCATCGTGCTGCAGTGGACGGGCGGCCGTGGCGGCGGCCACCACTCGTACGAGGACTTCCACCAGCCCATCCTGCAGTCCTACAACGCCATCCGCCGCTGCGAGAACGTCATCCTGGTCGCCGGCAGTGGCTTCGGCGGCGCCGACGACACGTACCCGTACCTGACGGGCGAGTGGGCGCGCCGGTACAACCGCCCGGCGATGCCGTTTGACGGCATCCTGCTGGGCAGTCGCATGATGGCTGCCAGGGAGGCGCACACCAGTCCGGCGGCCAAACAGGCCATTGTCGACACTCCGGGCGTGGACAACGAGGCCGACTGGGAGCAGACCTACACGAAGCCCGCGGGGGGCATCGTCACCGTCACCTCCGAGATGGGCGAACCCATCCACCAGCTGGCGACACGCGGCGCCCTGCTATGGTCCGAACTGGACCGGACTATCTTCCGCCTCGACCGCAGCAAACGGGTCGCGCAGCTGCAGAAACAGCGCGACTCGCTCATCCAGCGTCTCAACGCCGACTCCCACCGGGTCTGGTTCGGCCGGGACTCCCACGGCGCCGTCGTCGACCTCGAGGAGATGACCTACGCCGAGGTGCTGCGCCGCTTCGTGGAATTGACGTACGTCTCGGCGGAAGGCCGCTGGATCGACGGCTCGTACCAGCAGTTCCTATTCGACTTTCTGCAGCGCGTGCAGGCGCGCATCGACACCATCGACACCGTCGACACCATCGACAGCATCGACGCCCTCCGGGAGCCCGTGGCGGCGTTGGAGGCCGTCTTCAAGACGCTGCCGCTCGCCGAGGAGCAGCTCATCGGCACGCAGGATGCGCAGTTCTTCCTGCATCTGTGCCAGCGGCGCGGCCAGAAACCGGTGCCCTTTGTGCCCGTGCTGGACGACAACTTCGAGGTCTACTTCAAGAAGGACTCGCTGTGGCAGTCGGAAGACGTCGCCGCCGTCGTCGACGGCGATGTCGGCCGGCTGTGTATCCTGCACGGCCCCGTGGCGGCGCGCCATACGACCGTCGCGGACGAGCCCGCGGGCGACATCCTCGACGGCATCCACCAGGGCCTCATCCAGCGTCTGCAGCAGCAGGACCCGGACTACCAGCAGGACGGCGTGCCGATTGTCGACTGCTTCAGCCGCGAGACCGCCCTTCCCGACTGGCGGTTGGCAGAAGCCGGCATCCACTGCGTGCCCGTCGGCAACACCGGGGCGGTCCTGTATGAAGCCGTCCGCACCGGCAGCTCCGCCTCGCCCAGCCAGTGGATGGCGGCGCTCGGGGGCTCGCAGGGCGGATGGCGGCAGGCCTTCTTCTCGACGCCGGTGATTGTGCAGGGGCGCGCCATGAGCGAGAACCCGTTGCGCCGGCTGTTCCAGCCGACGCGCAGCTCGTACGTGATGGTGGTGCCCAAGGGTCCGCAGGGCGAGCCGATCATCACGCTGTTCGAACACCGGGCGCACTCGCCGCCGGTGAAGGTGGTCGAGGTGCGCGTGGACGAGCCGGAGGTTATCACGCTGGAGATCATCAACCACCGCAACGCCGGCACGCCCGGGGCGGCCGACGCGGTGACGGGCCTGCAGCTCAAGTTCCAGCACCGGCGCGAGGCCGTGTATGCGCCCATCCACGAGCTCATGGAGGGCCGCAACGAGCGGGTCAAGGCGTTCTACTACCGGGTGTGGTTCCCCGGCGAGCCGCCGGCGCAGTGGCCGTCGGTGCACGACACGTTCCGCGAGTCGCAGTTTGAGGTGACGGCGGACTCGATCGCGGAGTTTGCGCAGTGCGTGCAGAACGCCAGCGACGCGGCCAGCAAGCGGCGCGGCAAGCCGATGGCGGCGCCGCTGGACTTTGGCGTCGTGATCGGGTGGGAGGCGCTGATGAAGCCGCTGTTCTCGCGCGAGCTGGACGTCGACCTGCTCACGCTGGTGCATCTCACCAACGGCTTCCGCATGCCGCCCGACGCGCAGCCCATCCAGGTCGGCTGCGTGCTCGAGACCACCTCGCGCATCCAGGCCATCTCCGTCGACGAGGCCGGCAAGCTGGTCGAGGTGCGCGCCCTGGTCCACCACCAGGGCAAGGTCGTGCTGGAGCTGAGCAGCCGCTTCCTCTACCGCGGCGGCCGCCACGTCGACTGGGAGAACATGTTCCGCCGCGTCGACGAGGAGGAGATGGAGCTGACCATCGCCAGCCCGATCGACGTCGCCCTGCTGCTGTCCAAGCCCTGGTTCCGCCTGCTCGACCCGGCCCTCGATCTGCAGAACCAGACCCTGGTCTTTGTCCTGCACTCCACCTACCGCTACGCCAGCCGCGACTCCTTCCACGCCGTCACCACCGTCGGCGACGTGCGCCTCAACTCCTCGCTGCCCGGGGGGTCGCGGCCCATCGCGACGGTGTCTTTTACGGCCGACACCAACTGCCGCGGCAACCCCGTCATGGACTATCTACAGCGGCACGGCAGCACCGTCCAGAAGCGACGCATGTTCGACCGTCCCATCCCCCTGCCGAGCGACTCCCACAGCGCCATGATCCTCACCATGCCGCCCTCCAACGAGGCCTACGCCCACGTCTCCTGGGACTTCAACCCCATCCACGTCTCCGCCTCGCTGTCGCGCTACGCCGACCTGCCGGGCCTCATCACCCACGGCATGTACACCTCGGCGCGCGTGCGCGGTCTCGTCGAGCATTACATCTGCGGTTCGGCCATTGGCGGCTTCCGCAGCTTCCACTGCTCCTTCACCAGCATGGTGCTCCCCGGCGACGAGATCGAGGTCGTCTTCCAGCATACCGGCATGGTTGCCGGCCGCAAGATCGTCGCCGTCGAGGCCAAACACGTCGGCCGCGGCGAGACGGTGCTCCGGGGGGAGGCCGAGATCGAGCCCGAAGAGACCGCCTTTTTGTTTACCGGCCAGGGCAGCCAGCAGAAGGGCATGGGCATGCAGCTGTATGCCCAGAGCAAGGCTGCCCAGCAGGTCTGGGACTATGCCGACGCTTACTTTTCAGACAATTACGGTAACCTAACCTAACCTAACCCTAGGATTAACCCTAAACCCTAAACCCTAAACCCTAAACCCTAACCCTAGCCTACCCAACCCTCCCTACTCTACTACCTACTCTACTCCAAGTCTCCTGCTAATACTCCTGAATGGTCAGGCTTCCGCATCACCGATATTGTGCGCAACGACCCAACCGAGCTGACCGTCCACTTTGGCGGCCCCCGCGGCCGTCATATCCGCGACAAATACCGCAGCATGAAGCGCGAGAGCGTGGCGGCGGACGGCAGCATCCAGCTGCTGCCGCTGTTCCCGGACATCGACGAGGAGACCGAGTTCCACACGTACTCGGCGCCGCAGGGCCTGCTGTCGGCCACGCAGTTCACGCAGCCCGCCCTGACGCTGATGGAGCTCGCCATCTTCGCCGATCTGCAGGCCCGCGGCCTCATCTCGGAGCGCAGCTCGTACGCCGGCCACTCGCTCGGCGAGTATTCCGCCCTCGGCGCCGTCGGCAAGATCTTCAGCGTCGAGTCGCTCGTCCAGGTCGTCTTCTATCGCGGCCTGTTGATGCAGTTCGCCGTCGACCGCGACTCCGCCGGCAACTCCGACTACCGCATGTGTGCCGTCGATCCCAGCCGTGTCGCCAAGGGCTTCGGCCAGGACGCTCTCCAGCTGGTGGTCAACACCGTCGCCGCGCAGACCGGCCAGTTGCTCGAGGTCGTCAACTTTAATGTCTTGGGTTTGCAATATGTTTGTGCCGGACAGGTATGGCTTCAGACCCGTGAGACTCGTTCCTCGAACTCACCGCTGACATCATGAATAGATATACGCCCTCCACTGTCTTACCGGCGTGCTCAACCAGATCAATGCCCATCCGGTGATATCCCCCGAGCAGCTCGTCGCCCTGGTCAAGGCGCAGGTCGCCCAGATGAAGCCTGTCCGCACGCTGGCCCGTGGCTGCGCAACCATCCCCCTGCGCGGCATCGACGTGCCCTTCCATTCCTCGTCGCTGCTGCCCGGCGTGGCTGGCTTCCGCCGCTGTCTGCTTGATCTGATCGACAGCCATGCCCTGGATCCCAAGTGCCTCGTGGGCAAGTACATCCCCAACCTGACGGCCCGGCCGTTCGAATTGAGCAAGGAGTACTTTGAGCTCGTTCACGGGGTCACCGGCTCTGTCGCTCTTGACGGTGTTCTCCAAGAGGTGAGTTTTCCTTCCTACTATTGTTTTTTCCTATTGCAATTGCTAATGTTGGCAGTGGGATGCCTATGTTGATCCAGCGGGTAACGGCCTCCAGAAGATTGAGGCTACGATTCAGGCGATGAAAGTGTTTTGATTATGCGAGTTATAGACTTGATTTCTCACATAGACTGGTTATAGATATATATCATTTGAGGCTGATCAACTATTTAAATATCCATTCTATATATTATACTGTATAAAGTCGGGTTCACTTCATAGTAGCCATAACCTCAACTGAGCATGATCTTTCCAACTCTATCTCCATAATACCGAATTACTGACAGAAGCGGTATATGAGGGTGTACTTTAGTCTTTTAGATCATTCTAAATGCTTATCTATTTTTTTCACAGTATACGAGCCCGTAACCCTCGCTACTATTATTATTATAATTGAGATATTATAGAGTAGAGCTCTATAATCTAACCTACTCTAGACCTATAGCCCTCTATAATAATACTTATTTAGATACTTATCTATTAGCAGCCACTCCTGACCTATGGCCCTATATTCATAATTATTCACACTAATCTAGATAATTAGTTAAGGAATCATTAAGGGATTTACCTAGGAATCGCCTGGGATCAACACTCTTGGCACGCCAAGAAATTGGTATTTGTATAACAGAGAGTAAAGAGTAATTTGATAGCCTTTTTCAATCATTTATTCAATAGATTTAGCATTGATTTAGCATAGATTGAGCATTGATTTGAGTAATAACTGTTAATTTAAGCGCTTCCCTGTCTAATCTCTTGGTTGCTTTACTTCCTCGCTGCCCATGCTTATACATAGCACACCATTATATATTTGTATATTAGCCAGAACTGATAGATATACAAACATCTATTCAAGAAGGATTCAATACTATATAAGCTCTTAGGGTTACTGGCATATTCTACCAAATTTCTAAATAACAGGATCAGGGTTAGGGTTAGGGTTAGGGTTAATATGGCCGTGTATTCGAGCAGCTTACCAAAGGCGGACTAAGTATACTGTCTACTATATAATCCCGGACTCTCCCTCCCTCACGTCGACTCCTTCAAGTCGACTCACTCCATAATGCTTTCTATAATCCTGTTCAGCGCCGTGGTCGGCTTCTTCCTCTACGACCCCAAAGCCCTGCCGGGACTGTGGCATGTTCGTTTCCTGTCTTCTTATGCTATTGATCTCTCGTTGAGTGATGCCTGCTGACTGAACAGGCTCGTATCTTGACTGTTCTCGTCAAACATCTCGTCTGGCGCCGCAACAGCGCCATCACGGAGACACCCTCGCCGTCGACCATCTTCCGCCCCCTGCGCACCTGCTCCTACTGCTCTCTCAACGAAATCGACTTCAACCTGCACAAATCCAACAGCACCTTCTACGCCGACCTCGACATCAGTCGCATCGAGCTCCTGGTTGTGCTGTTCAAGGACGCCATCACCCCGCTGGCGCCCCGGGCCAACCTGGCGCCCGAAAACGCCTACAGCCGGCGCAACCGGCGCAGGCCGCTCCTCTTCCTCCTCGGCGGCGTGGCGTGTATCTTCAAGCGCGAGATCAAACCCTACCAGCGCTACGAGGTCGTCTCGCGTGTCCTGACGTGGGATGAGAAATGGGTGTACATCGTCAGCTACTTTGTGAAACCGGGCGGTCGTCAGCCCGCGGAGATCACAGAAGACAGCATCCTTGCCTCGGCGCTGTCCAAGTATGTCTTCAAGCAGGGCCGTCAGACCCGGGACCCCGCCGGAGTGTTGCGGGAGCTGGGGTTGGCAGGCGACCCTGATGCCGCCGCTGGTGACCGGCTGCCTCTGCCTTGTCAGGATCTACTCGATCAAGGCGCCGGAGCAGCCGCAGCGTGGACCTGGGCCCATGTGGAGGCCGAGCGCCAACGTGGGCTGGCGATAGCACAGCATATGGCCGGCTTGGATGGGTTGATGGGGTGATGGCTGATTGTGGATGAAGACGAATCATAGGAGAATACGTGGATACGGCGGTATATTTAGAATAATAGAACTGCTATTTAAAATGAGATGAGGGTGCATTAGTGCATCAAGATGATCCTGCTTCTCGTCTTTTACTGGCTCTTACTGACAGGGTTCGTGGCCCGAAAACGAATCTCACCTTGCAGCTGGAACGCCCGCTAATCGGCGCGAGGCTCCAGGCAAAGAATGGAAGTACTTGGCTGCCTATTATGTAGTTCCTTTTGTTCCTGTCTTGTGGTGTCTGTATTCGATCTGCAATATCCGATGGCGTCGTTATGGCTTCGTCCGCGCACGACGGCCTGTTCCGTCGCGCTGGAAGATCGCTTTGGGCCTCAAGTCGGCGATCTGTGTCTCGACGGCTTCGACTTCACCTTGTTCTTTGAGGAGGTTGTCCTGACGCTGCCCGTGACGGTCTTCTTCCTCCTCTGGGCCCTGCCACGGATCTTCCATCTGCGCCGGCAGACCGTCAAAACCAACGGTGGCTACTGGCATATTGTGAAGCTGGTGGGGATGCCCATCATCACCACCCTGGAAACAAGACATTGATTGATCTACAGGTCGGATATGCTGTTCTTGTCATTCTCCAACTCACCCTCCTCGGCCTCTGGGCATCGCCCTCGGCCAAGAGAACGCGCGCGACCCTCGGCGCCGCCGTGACGTCGTTGCTGGCCTCCGTCGTGCTCGGGGGGCTCTCGCAATATGAACATACGCGTACCATCCGGCCGCCGACGATCAACAGCGGCTATTTGTTCCTTTCGTCGCTGCTCTCGCTGGCCGAAGCCCGCACCCTGTACTTTGTCGAGACCGAGAGGACGAACCGCGCCATCCCGATCATCTACACGCTTGATCTGTGTCTCCGGGGGGTGCTGCTGATCCTGGAGACCATCCCCAAGCACTCCATCTTGAAACGCGCCTACCAGAACCCGCCGCCGGAGACGGCCTCGGGCGTGCTGGGCCTGAGTCTGTTTACGTGGATCAATCCGCTGCTGCTGCTGGGGAATCGCACCGATCTGACGGTCTCCCAATTGCCCTCGCTGGAAGATGAGCTGTGTGCGACGGGCGTCGGATCAAACGGGCTGGAGACGCTCTGGCGGCAAGGTAACCCTAAAAACATAATGTTAACCCTGAATATAGATGGTTGACACATCTAGGCAACTGGAAGACACCGCACAGCCTGCTCTGGACGTCGATGCGATACTACGCCGTGCCTGTGTTGATGGGCGTCCTGCCCCGGGCCTTGCAGATCGCCTTCACCTTTGCACAGCCATTCCTGGTCGACACGACCATTACCTGGATCGAGGAGCCAGATGGGCCTTCCACCATGAGTCAGGGATACAGCCTGATTGGCGCTTTTGCAATTGTCTATACAGGAATCGCAGTGAGTCCCTAACCCTAACCCTACCCTCATCTTCTCGCTCTCGGCGGCGTCCTAACCATCCGACTGTTTGCTGATGAATGTAGGTGTCTACAGCCCTCGCTCAGCATCAAGCCTACCGCGTCGTGGGCATGATGAGGGCCAGCCTGGTGGATATGATGTTCAGTCACACCATGGTGATGCGCGACAGCGATATCGACTCCAGCGCCCCCGTCACCCTGGTGAACGCGGACATTGAACGTATCTCCAGTGGCCTGCGGTACATCCACGACGCCTGGGCGTGTTTCTTTGAGATTCCCATTGCCCTCTGGCTGCTCTGGCGGCAGCTGGGCATCGCCAGCATCGCCCCCATCGTCGTGGTGATCGGTACGTCAACCCCATTCTCGGCCCTGGCTTACCTCGCCCTCATCTTCTGCAGTGTGCATGCTGGGCTGTGTGCTCATCTCCGCCCTGGCCGGTCCTCGCCAGCAGCTCTGGCTGGAGGCCATCGAGAAGCGTGTCGATGTCACGGCCAGAGTGCTGGCATCGGTCAAGGGCGTCCGCACCGCCGGCCTGACCGACAAGCTCTACCACATCATCCACACCATGCGCGTCAGCGAGGTCTACATGTCTGAGCGGTTCCGACGTCTGTTAATCCTGGTAGTTGGAATGGGTATGCAGTCTACCACCTATCTCAACCTAACTGCTATAATGCTATGCTATGCTAACTATGACAGCGTATAGCAACGTGTCGATTTCCCCCCTGGCTTCATTCATCATCTACTCGCTCATTGCCCGGCACAAAGGCGACGAGACGCTCACCACTGCGCGCGCGTTCACCTCGCTGACGCTCTTCACGCTGCTGTCCACCCCAATCTCCAACCTGGTGGAGGCTGTGACGGGCATCGCGACGGCGATAGGCTCCATCAAGCGCATCAATCTCTTCCTGCAGTCGGATCCTCGGTTCGACGATGCCCAGCCATCCCGGCGCGAGGCCACACCCAGCACCACCAACAGCAACACCACCCTCACCCCCGACTCGGGAGTGTTGTCTGCAACCGACGAGATTGCCCTGGAAGAGAAGCAGATGGTGGAGGCTTCCAGCATGTGCAGTCATGACGGCCTGCCCATCTATGAGTCCCTGCCGGGCCCGGCGTTTGTCGCCCACGGCCGCAGCGCCGGCTGGGACGAGGCCAAACCCCGAGTCATCGACAATGCCACGTTTGAGATCCACCGGGGCACGCTCAACATGATAGTCGGCCCTGTCGGGTGTGGCAAGTCGACCTTTATCCGCATGTTGCTCCGCGAGACCCCCCTCGCCGCCGGCCGGCTCAAGGTCGAGGCCGGCGCCATTGCGTACTGCGCGCAGGTGCCCTGGTTGACAAACAGCAGCATCCAGCAGAACATCCTCGGCGAGTCTCTCTTCGATCTGGACTGGTACAACACGGTGGTGCAGGCGTGTGCTCTAGACGACGATATCCGGGATCAGCCCGACGGTGACCAGGGCTCGCTGGGATCCGGAGGTGCCACGCTCAGCGGTGGGCAGAAGCAGCGAGTGGTAAGCTTTTCCTTTACATTGCAGATGACAGTCTATTGACGGTATAGGCCCTGGCGCGTGCTGTGTACTCGCGTGCCGAGACAATCATCCTGGACGATGCCTTTAGTGGACTCGATCGCACGACGGAAGACACCATCTTCCATGCGCTGCTGATGCCCGGTGGGCTGCTGCGTCGCATGGGAACCACCATCGTCATGAGCAGCAACAGCTGTAGGTTCTTGGGTACAGTCAATGGGATAAGTGACTAACAGAGTGTCAGTCAATCGTCTCTCCATCGCCGACCACATCATCACTCTCTCCAAATCCGGCGCCATTGTCGAACAAGGCTCGTACAAAGAGCTGGTCGAGCGCCCGGAGAGCTACATCCACCAGAGTCTCTCCGTGCCAGAGGGCAAGAAACGCGCCATGGACGGCAATGCAGACGAGGACGAGCTGGAGATGACGGAGGACGTTGCTGATCCCAAGCACAAGCAGCCGCTCACCCTGGCCAACCTGGACCTCGAGCTCGAAGCGCCGCCGCCCCAGGATGGCCGGCGCACCGGCGA
The DNA here is from genome assembly GCF_001890105.1 of Penicilliopsis zonata CBS 506.65. Classification (NCBI taxonomy): domain Eukaryota; kingdom Fungi; phylum Ascomycota; class Eurotiomycetes; order Eurotiales; family Aspergillaceae; genus Penicilliopsis; species Penicilliopsis zonata. Next base: position 175,192 of record NW_019208934.1, read on the forward strand.
CATGTCCGTCTACTGGTACTACATGCAGATCCTGGGCATCTGGCGGTCGTTGGTCTTTGTCCTCTTCATCTGCTGCTATGTGGTTGGAGTTACCTTTCCCTGTACGTGCTGTCTGGCCTGCTCAACGGTTCCGACTCTGACTCTTCTAGCTATCTGGGTTGAATGGTGGACGGCGGCGAATGCGAGCCATCCAAATGCACGTTTGGGATACTGGCTGGGTATCTATGCTATGATTGCCGTCATGGCTGTGATCAGTCTTGTCATAGCCTGTTGGTATGTACCCTAACCCTAGACCCTAAACCCTAACCCTAAACCCTAATCATAACCCTAACCCTAACCCTAACCCTAAACCCCGATATAACCCTACCCTACTATACCCTAGCCTACTATACCCTCCCCTAAGATACCTCCTGCTAACTCTCTAGGCATCTCATGTCCAACCTGGTGGCTCGCGCAGCCAAAGCAATGCATGCTGAGCTCTTGAAGAGTGTTTTGGAGTCTGTCATCCCTACCTGGTCGTGAAGATATACTGACAGACGCAGTTCGCCCATGTCCTTCTTCCACACCACAGATGTGGGCAACACGACCAACCGGTAAGCCATAGCCTTCTCCCAGCCAGTCGGATACTTACTGACGCCGCGCAGGTTCAGTCAGGATCTCCAGCTGATCGACATGGAGCTGCCGCTCTCCGTGCTCAACACGATCCTCACCTTCTTCACCTGTCTCGCGCAGCTGATCGTCATCTGCGTGTCGACCAGCTACATCGCCGCCACAGTCCCCGTGTGTCTGGCGGCGTTTTACTTTGTCCAGCGCTTCTATCTGCGCACCTCGCGGCAGATCCGGTATCTGGACATCGAAGCCAAAGCGCCCCTGATCTCGCACATGCTCGAGACGCTCAACGGCCTGACCACCATCCGCAGCTTCCAGTGGGAGGCGCAGTACCGCCAGCAGAACGCCAAGCTGGTCAATTCCAGCCAGAAACCATTCTACCTGCTCTTCGCCATCCAACGTTGGCTCGAACTGGTCATCGCCCTGCTCGTTGCGGGCTTCTCCGTCGTCCTGGTGGGCGTTGCCGTCGCCACGCGCGGCAGTCTCAGCGCGGGCTTCCTCGGCGTCGCCCTGCTGAACATCGTCACCTTCACGGAGAACCTGCAGGGGTTGATCATGCAGTGGACGGTCCTCGAGACCTCGATCGGAGCCGTCTCGCGCATCCGCAACTTCCAGCGCACCGTCGAGTCGGAGCACCAGGAGCAGGAAACCATCGATCCCCCGGCCGACTGGCCCCAGCATGGCGCCATCGAGATCAACGACGTGGTTGCCTCGTACAAGTACGGATGAACCATGACTTTCTATTCTTCCCCTGCTAATCATTATGATAGGACCTCGTCTAGTCGAGTGCTCGACCACATCTCTCTCTCGATCAAGCCCGGCACCAAAGTCGGCATCTGTGGGCGTTCTGGAAGGTAGATTTCTGTCTTGACGGCTTCTCTGTTGTATCGTAATCTCACATGGCAAATCAGTGGCAAATCCTCGCTCATCTCGACGCTCTTTCGCCTGCTTGAGCTCACCAGCGGCACCATCACCATCGACGGGCTGGACATCTCCACGGTCCACCGCAACCCGCTCCGGGCGCAGCTGAATTGCATCCCGCAAGAGCCGTTCCTGCTGCCCGCCTGTTCTGTGCGTCTCAACATCGATCCGGGCGGCGGCATCGACGACGAGATCCTGGTCGACGCCCTCAAGAAAGTTCAGCTCTGGAAGGTCGTCGAGAACCTCGGTGGATTGGACGCCACCATCACGGCCGAGGCCTTCTCGCCTGGTCAGAAACAGCTGCTCTGTTTTGCGCGCGCCATGGTTCGTCCCCAGGGCAAGATTCTCATCCTCGACGAGGCGACAAGCAGTATCGATGGCCAAACAGACAGCATCATGCAGTCGCTGATCCGCAGCGAGTTTGCCTCGCACACCGTGATTGCCATTGCGCATCGGCTGGATACGATTGTCGACTTTGACGAGGTGATCGTCATGGAGACTGGGCGCATCAAGGAACGCGGTCCACCGGCAGCCCTGCTGGAGGAAAAGGGCGCTTTTGCCGAGCTCTATTGGGATATGAGTCGTGGGTCGACTCGGACGCCAATGCGGTTCTAACCCTACCTAACCCTAGGGTTCACAACCCTAGGGTTAGGTAGGGTTTACAACCCTAACCCTAAACACCCCCTTTCTCTTTGCATGTTTTAAATTGTTCATGATAGATTAAAATTGTTTCAACAGGACGCTTTTGGGAAGAATAGATATAGACAATTAGGGTAACTCTTTACTCTATTCTTCACGCCAAGATAACCCTAACCCTAATGCTATCCCTGATTAGGGGGTCCATAAAGTCGCCCCTTTTCTTCCCTCTATCATCCTTACTGACCTTAAATTATTCCTGCGTGATTCCTAAGTAATTCCTAGATAATTCTTTCATAATCTAGATTAGTGTAACAATTACAATATAGGCCGTAGACCTAGTACTTGTATACATATAGGTTGGGTAGGTTTATTTGACAAGATAACCCTAACCCTAACTCGTATGGATAAATGGATGTCTCAGGGATACAGTACTCAGACATAACCCTGGCGGGTGATGATGTTGTAGCCCGGATCCTCGATCTGGATATCGGTATTGACGAGAAACTGCAACGGCATGTCGACCAGCGAGCCTCTGATCTTGGCTAGTTCCTGCTTGACCTCTTTGAGCCCCTGCTCGCCGCCGGCAAAGTTGTTCTTGGCGACATGCCCCCATTGCGCCATGTGCAGGCCGTCGGGCCCCATGAAGCGCTTCCAGAAGAGCGTCTGATACTGCAGCCACGTCTTGGCGGTGTCGTCCGGCATGGGCGCAAACACCTTCCGGAAGGCGAGCGTGTTGGTCTGCGCCGTCTGCTGCCAGAGCGTGCGGAAGGCATCGCTCAACGGATCCTCCACGAGCTGGTCCTCGGCCGAGCCGTAGTCGTACTCTGTCGGGCCTGGGGCGGGCGAGAAGTGGCTATCCGGACGGCGCATGTCTTGTGCCGGGAGCAGGCCCAGATGCTTGCGGAAGAGATAGCGACGCATGGTGGCTGCGAACCGACTCGCCCGGAACGGCTGCCCGTCCATCTGGCTGTCGAGGGGCGTCTCGTCTTCGATGACGAGGGCCATCTCGGAGTCTCGGCTGCCTCGCAGCGAGCGGTCGTTGAGGTTGGCCGAGCCGCACAGCACGACGCGGTCGTCGGCGATCAGCACCTTGGAATGCACGTACAGCTCCTCGGAGACAAAGGCGTCGATGCCGGTGCCGCGGTCGGGGATCTCGTCGATGCGCGCGCCCCCGAGCATGTAGCAGGCGCTCACGGAGTCGCCGTCGGTGCGCCCCGTCGAGTGCGACTGGTAGGCCTTGTAGGCGGCGTGGTCCGGGGTGATCTCGACGCCGTCGAACTCGCCCATCTCCTGCTGTGCGCGCAGGCCGAACGGGTCCACGATGTCGTCGTGCTCCTGGCTGGCCTGGTTATACGCCGCGGCGGTGGCGGCGCTCTCGCCGGCGTTGTCGGATCGGATGCGGTCGTACGTGCGCAGGTTGTAGAAGGAGATGTACTCGTGGGGGTCGACGCCGGCACGCTTCAGCTTGTCCATGATGCTGAACCCCCCGCGGCTGATGGACTTGTACTGCAGCTTCATGATCGCGCGCGGCGGGTGGCCGGCGACGAGGGCCTGCAGATCGCCGGGGAAGGCCGGCACGGCGGGCATGATGACAATGACGTGGTATCGCTTCTTCTCCCTGGCGGCCCGGAGGATGCGCTGCACCAGGGCGTCTCCGACTCGGTTCCACACGGTGCCCAGCCAGTTGCCCGTGGAGGTGATGAAGAACTGCTGCTCCAGATAGACGTAGTGCTGGCTGTTCTCGATGATGCCGAGGTAGGCGTTGTAGATGCTGTTTTCCGTTGCCACGCCGTGGCTCCATCGCGACACACTCCGTACGAGCTGGCACGTCATGCCAGGTGGTTGTACATCCGCAGCCGCAGCCTGTAGAGGCTGTACAGCTGAGGTCTGAAGAGGAACATACTGCCGGGTGCGGAGGCCGGCGTTGTACTTCAACCCGTGGATGAAGTTCCAGCGCTGGACGAAATGCCGTGAGATATCCGCAACCACCGGCCCCGTCAGACTGACGGAGATGTCCTGCCAGCCCATGCGCGAGGTGGTCAGCCGGCTGAGGGTGTTCTGCTCCCATCTGTCCAGATGCTTAAAGTCCATGACGCGGGCGTTGTTGTAGTCCTGGCCGGGAAACACGATCGCATCGAGATTGCCCGGATGCGCGTCTGCAATCGGGTGCTGGACGGTATCCCAGCGGCCATAGCACAGGTCGATGCCGCCGACAAAGGCGAGCGTCTCGTCGCACAGCACCAGCTTCTCGTGGTGCGCCCAGAGCAGCGTCGGGCCGCCGGCGAGCGCGAACAGGGTGGACAGCGTCTCGTCCGAGATCTTGCCCAGGCCGGCTGTTCCGCCGGCCATGGTGCTCTGGAAGAGGCTCTTGGTGGAGGAGAGCAGGCTGGAGGCGCCCTGCACATGGTCTGGGTATCGGAAGACGGAGATGTTGGGGTGCAGCGCTTCCAGGGCGTTTTTGGTATGTTTAGACGAGACTTGGCCTGTAAGTGGCAATCGGAGGAGTAGAAGTAGGAGTACTTACGGTACATGACTTGCGTCACCTCTTTGAAGACAATAATGTTGATCTTGACTCCCCGCTGGGCAGCCGCCAGCAACATCCGGTCCAGCCGATACTGTTCATTCTCTGACGGCGGCCGGCGGAGATACACCTCTGGCGACACCCACCCTGCAGTGGTTAGTATTGAGTCTGGCGGCGAGCAAGAAACATACATCCGAGGATCCAGATGGACTTCTTCGCGGCCTGGAGGGCTTCGGACACGGCCCAGAAATAGGCACAGCCATCAATGTGGAATTTGACCTGGTTCCGGGGCACAACCTCCGCCGAACTGGCGTATCGGATCTGGTCTTTGTCCGGCACATCGGCGGCCTTGGAGAGAGAGAGCTTGTTCAGATCGAGGTTGAAGGGGGCGTAGCTCTTGGCCTTGTTGAGCAAGTTCATCTTGAGATATTGAAGAATTAATAGTTACCACATATATAGTGTATATATAGAATACTTATAACCATCTATCCGTGGCTGGCTGAGGGCTCAAGATGCACTATTTCAGCCACCGGCCCTCATTTAGGCAGCCAGGCAGCCACAGGCGAGATCCGCGCATTCAGCTGCTATATAGTCCAGTTCATGAATCCATTACCATTAATCCATTATACTACTCTCACCATGTTCCTCCGGAAGAAAGAAAACATCAATTGCCATGAGAACCAGCACCCCGATCCACCAACCCCCCTCTTCCCCGGTGTCTCGCAGCAGGACGCCCCCTACTCCCTCGCCGAAGACATCCTCCGCGCCGCGCTGTACATCCCCGCGGGCTTTGCCTTTGGCGCCGACGGCAAGACCGCCGTGCTGCTGGTCCCCGGCACCGGCACTTACGGCGGCGAGGCCTACGAACACAACTTTGGCAAACTGCTGGCCGCCAGCGCATTCGGCGACCCGCTGTGGCTGAACATCCCCGGCCGGATGTGCGATGCCTCGCCTCGAAATGCCGAGTTTGTCGCCTACGCGATCCACTACATCACCGCCCGGTCCGCCGGCCCCTCTCCGGCCTCGCTTGCGGTTGTTGGCTGGTCGCAGGGCAACCTGGCCGTCCAGTGGGCGCTCAAATACTGGCCCAGCACCCGCGCCCGCGTGTCGAATTTCATCGCCCTGTCGGCGGACTTTGCCGGCACCCTGCAGGCGTGGGGGTTATGTCCGGTCAAGAACACGCCGGGGACGCCTGCGGTCTGGAACCAGACGCGCAATGCGAGCTTTATCGCGACGCTGCGTGCCGACGGCGGCGACTCGGCGTATGTGCCGACCACGTCCGTCTACTCGGCCACGGACGAGGTGGTGCAGCCGCAGTCCGGCGCGCGGGCGTCGGCCTTGCTCAGGGATGAGCGCAACGTGGGCGTCACCAACTGTGAGCTGCAGGTGGCGGCGCGCTTGAAGCCGGCGGGCATGGTGTACTCGCACGAGGCCGTCATGGCGAACCCGCTGGCGTGGGCGTTGGCGGAAGATGCCATCCGCAACGGGGGGCCCGGCCAGCTGGACCGCATCCAGGATCTGTCGGCGGTTTGCATGCACACCAAGGCGGCAGGGTTGAACATGCTGGATATGGCGTTGACCCAGAGCCTGGCAGCCTCGGCGTTGAAGAGTATCTTGCTCTACTTGCCGAAAAGGGGGCAGGAAGAGGTGTTGCCTAGCTATACTCAGCTCAATAAGGAGCTGGAGAGTATCCATAGATCATGAGAACTGTCATTGAATTATAAACAGGAATCTTGCAATAGATGCACTATATGATCTATAGACTGTCACACTGATATTTCTATAGGACTAGCTATACTGTTGATGAAATAATCAGTCTAATCAACCTGTGGTCTGGTGTCAGACTGTAAGAAGCTCCAGAGATTGTTCAAGCTCTCCGCCAGAACCGGATGTGCAAAGACCGCATCTTGAAGCTTCCTGTACGGCGTCCCGCCCACCATCGCCGTCTGCACGACGCTCATCACCTCGCCGCCGTCCACGCCCAGACAGGTGAAGCCGAGAATCTGGCCGCTCGGGGCGTCGACCACGGCCTTCATCGTGCCGCGGGGCTCGTCTGTTTCAAGAGCGCGCGCCACATACGACATGGGCATCGTGGCAGTCTGGATCTGTCGGGCTGGGAACTGCTCGCGCGCTTCGTGCTCGTGCAGCCCGACGTGGGCGAGCTGCGGATCGGTAAAGACCACATACGGCACAATCCGGTCTGCTGTCGAGCGCGTCAATGCGCTGGACTGATCGATCAGGTTCTCTCGCAGGATGCGGAAGTCGTCATACGAGACGTGCGTAAAGGCCGGCGGGCCCTTGACGTCCCCCATGGCGTAGATGCCCGGCGTCGAGGTCTCCAGCGAGGCGTTCGTCTCGATATATCCCTTCCTGTCTGTCTGGATGCCCGCTGCCGCCAGGTTCAACGTCTCCGTGTTGGGGATCCGTCCGGCGGCAAAGAGAATGTGCGTGCCGGGAATGTCGCGGTCGCCGGCTCGACGGTGGATCGTCAAGATGAAGCCCTTGTCCCCCGCAGAGACAATCCGCAGCGGGCGAGACTCCGTATGGACCGTCAGGCCGTCTTGCTGGAAGATCTCCAGCAGGCGTTGGGCAATATCTGCGTCTTCTCGAGGCATCAACTGTTTGCCGCGCTGCACGATGGTCACCTCGGCGCCCAGTCGGCGGAACAGCTGTGCGAATTCCACGCCCACGTATCCCCCGCCCACCACCACCAGGTGCTTGGGCACGGCATCCAGTTCTTGAATGGAGGTCGAGTCGAGGACTCTGCCGGGGTCAACAGCCTCGAGTCCCTCGACGCTCGGAGGCGCAGGCCGTTCCCCGACATTCACAAAGATCTTATCCCCCTGCACCATCTGTTCTCCGCCGTGGCCATCTGTGACCTTCAATGTGTTTCGATCAATAAACCGTGCATTGCCGGTGATGAGCTCGACACCTGCAGCCTGGATGCGATGCTCGCTCCCTGCGCGAAAGGACGCAACAATGTCCCGTTTCCGCTGCCGAACCTTGGCCATATCAACCATCACTTCAGACGAGGTGAGCACGCCGTAATCCCCTGCACGACGAGTCAGATATGCCACCCGTCCAGAGGCAATCATCGTCTTGGTGGGCGTGCAGCCTTCGTTGATGCAGCAGCCGCCGATATGCTCGCGTTCGACCAGGGCAGTCCGATGCCCGGCTTTGGCGAATGCAACAGCCAGGGGGGCCCCGGACTGGCCAGAACCGATGATAATAGCGTCGTAGCTCATTTTTAGAGTCTGGGTTAATCTCATAGTGGTTGTCAGCTGGAAGATTGCTGTAAAGAGTTGTAAAGTAGGGTGATGTCATTATTATACTACAAATTCTAAATTAACGCCGCAATGAAACGGTCAAAGAAAAGCCTATTATTAATTAAAGATTACACCACCAGATTCAACTGGTCCTGACTGATTATTATGGATCCATCGTATGATATAAAAGCAGTGGCATAGTATTACTATTATAAGGTTATTCATAGAGCAGCAGTGGAATTTCTTTCACCTCTATATATATAGGTCTAGAAAGCAAAACTAATGTCATTATAACAGCTAAGCTTAAAGGTTCTCTATGGGCAGTCACTTGGATGTTAAGTCTTCTACTGATAATTATATAGACCATAAAACAGTTAATATGTTCTATAATGCTGCGATTTCGGCCGGCGGCGTGGATCATGGGAAGCCTGGACTGCGCCCACAGTATCACCCCAACTACTATAGCACATTCAAAAAGGATCCCTAGGGAAACAATATTGAGGTGGTGAGTAGCCTGGCTTGTGTGTGCACTTATGTGTAGTGCTAATAAAATAGGTATGCCATTATCTAGAGGAGTGATAATCATTATCACTAATTATACTCACTTTTAGCATAAGAAATAGTCTAATTTTGGACGGACTTGATATGTACTTTTAACTCCTTATTCCTAATTACCAAAGCAGTGATAATATCATAAAATAATGGTGCTAATCCCACCACTGGAGGTATTCCACTGTGACATCCCGGCCAAAGATGGCCTTATCTGGTCCCTTGTAGTTGACATAGTTTGTGGGCGAAATAGGCCGGAATGACACCTCCCAGGAGCTGTCGCCATGAGGGCGCCCATTCTCTATCACCATGGTGTTGAACGCATAGCAGTTGTTATATTAAAGGGGTCAAGAAAGTATAGCCCATAGTGGTTAAGTATGACTATGTAGGTGTGGTTATGGCTCTTATCGCCTGGCTTTCCAGACATTTTAGTGATATAATGAAGAGGAGACAAAGCAGTTGAAAAGAGAGCAAAAGTTAATACTATCTAGTTTATTAGATACTTTCCACAAGTGTCTTTATGATATACAAAGCTGAATGTGGAGCTGAATGTACTACATAGAAGTTGAAAGATTATGGATTCTTAGCAGATTAAGTCCAAGCACCTGTATATTTGGTGGCTTTATAGAATTAAATAATATTGCGCTTATGCTTATCTCTCTACCTCACTAGATATTATATTCTATAAGTCTATAAGTAGAGCATACTATTTCAGATAGATATAAAATCCTCTAGTAATAGTAAATACTCTTAACTACTCTGTAAAGAGTAACTACTATCATCATGTGGCTTAAACTATTAAAGCTTAGCATCCACTTCAGGCACTAGCCTCATTATTAATATCACATGACACTTTACACCGCTTCCGCGCTTCTGCGCTTTACTCCGTACGCTTCAGAAGCGAGCTCCACCTAATTTCACCAGTTGCATCTTACATGGCCTAAATAAGATCGAGTAGTCGACAGTACTGCTCCTGCGGCCATTGATTCAACCAATATCTAGTCGTCATGGCCCCTCCCCCCGAGCACGTTGCCCGGATCATGCTGTCATGGCACTCCCTCGACCTCATCTCGTGCACCACCCTCCAGACGCTGTGGGCAGGCTACGGCCACATCTGCGCCATCACAGCCCGAGCAACCACCGATGCAGCGGCTGAACATGTCAGCAAGCTTTGTGGTGTGGAACCGGGAACCGCCGGGAGCACCTATCCCCTCATCCTCAAGCTCATCTCGCCTCCCAGGAGGAATGGCAGCGGCAATGAGGACGAGGGCCACCTACGCAAGATGCTGAGCTATGAAGTAGAACAGTATTTCTATACTGCCGTGGTTCCGCTGTTGGGCGATGGGATTGCTGTGGCTAGATGCCTTGCCTCGACGCGAGATGTAGAGGGCAAAGAGGGTGCAGAGGAACTGGACCATCTAATAGCCACCATCATGGTTGATCTGCGGCCACGCTTCCCCGTCGCGGGCGGACAGAGAAGTGTGCTCAACCGCACCCAAGTAGAGCGGTCGATCGACTGGCTGGCTTCCTTTCACAGTCGCTCATGGGGGCTGCTGTCCAACGACCTTGAGGAATATCTCTTACCACCCCTGGAAGAAGTCGTCAGAAGAAGACAGGGCGCAGGCAAAGATGTCCAGAACGGGCTGTGGCTCAATGGGGGATACACATATCTTGCGACTCGACGCAATGAGTACTCTTCCCTCGCTCAAGACACTGACTCGGAGTGGTCAGACGCCCTGTGTAGGGCTTATGAAGGCACGTTACTTTCTATTGCTGAGATGGCGGCACTGTGTCTGACGCCCAACGGGAGGCCGATGGAATCATATATCCATGGGGATGTCAAGTCGGAGAATCTCTTCACCACAACGAATGGAGACGAGGTGGCATTCTTTGACTTTCAGTATGTTGGGCGGGGTCTTGGTGTGTGTGACCTCGCCAAGCTGTTTACGTGCTCCGTCCCTCTCTATATGCTTGTCGATGCCAACGAATCGCTCCCGGAGCGGCTGACAATGCGGGATGGTGAGAAACAGCTGCTGCAACAATACCGCACGCGTCTCCTCCAGGATGAAGAGTCGGATCTGTATGAATGGACAGTGTTCAAACGCCACTGGGAGACAGCCCTGGTGGACTGGTGTAGATTCCAGGCCTCTTGGGGCTTCTGGGGGAACACAGAGTGGCTTGAAGCCCGTGTAAGGTCGATCTTGAGTGACCAGGAGTGGAGAGGCTGGCTGCATCAGAATATTAATGGTGGTATTCTATAACTACAGCATAATACTTTTGATTCTCTGACAAGGTAATAGATGAGATTATAGATTATTGCAACACCTACTAGACAGCTGGCTCTATACTGAGGCAGGAGACCTGCCTGTACAGAGATAGAAATGTATTATAGTCGGCAAGCATGGTCTTAGTGTAGACTCTCTTGTGCAATTTCTTAATGAGTAAGCATTTCACTCCCTTCTTGCTCAAGTCTTCTATCTATTATTATTAGCTATACTTGAAATGCATCTCTCTTTGAAGACAGGTCTTGTTATATTTATAATTTTCATATTTTAGGTAAAGTGGGATTAAAATTCACTAATATATAAAATGTCACCTCATTATATATAATAAAAATGGTAGTACTACTCATGATATAGTCTAGAATATAATACTCCTAAAAGACTCTAGAGTAATATATACTATGCGGTGCACTGCTGACATGGCCGCTTAATATTTATCTATATACTACTATTCTAGATTGGTACTTTTGAATGCTGTTTCAGTCTAGCTATGTTAAGCACCCCTAAACCCTATTTAGTTAACCAATGGGCTTATAAAACTAAATTAAAATGCTGTGCAAAGACTGGCGGCTATTCTATATTCAATAGCACATACACCACTAGCACATCAGCATAAACCTATAATCTAATAATAATAGAGTAAATATTGTGCTATGAAGAATGACCTGATTGAAAATATCCAACATGCCTATCTGTAGTTGCAGCAACTTGAGGTGTGTACTCTCCCGAGGTATTCATTAGTTAGTACTACATACTGCAGTAGTTAGTCAAGGTACATGACTCGTAAGTTGAGGGGTTATAGGGGATCAGGCAATAGCTGACGCAAACAGCGTTACATGGTTTGTATTCTTGAACAGGGATGTTAAAATTTAATCCTGTTGTTCCCCTCGTGTGCTAAAATCCTGCCAGATTTCTTATTCCCACCATGGCTGATGAAAGCACTCTAACCACCATCGCTCACCCAGAGCTCAGTCCTGAAGTATGGTACCCGAATGATTCTAGACTAATGGATCGGTTCTAATGATAGAATAGATCAATAATGACAGCGACAATGCCTCATTGAGCTCTGGAGGAACTGACTATGCCTCACTCAGGTCAAGTGTGCTCGACTATGAATATGAGGTACTTCTTTAGACACGGCTACCTGGTAGGACTTGACAGCTAAGATACTAGAATGGCCGCCGGTATCAAAGCTACCGCAAGGGCGAGTACTTGTTTCCCAATGATGCAGATGAGCAAGACCGCATGGATTTTCTCCATCACATCTATAGCATGATCTTTGGCGGAAAGCTACATTTGGCTCCGCTGGAGAATTTCTCCGGCCGCATACTGGATCTGGGCACAGGAACAGGGATCTGGGCCATTGATTTCGCCGAGTGAGCCTACAGCATTCTAGATCCTCTCTTTGAACGACTGCTGATCGTGCAGCGAGCACCCAGCAGCCGAGGTGATCGGCAACGATCTTAGCCCCATCCAACCAGGATGGTAAGCACTTCATAAGGAGACCGAGCTCAATCATTCAAGAGGCTGATGTGCTAGGGTTCCGCCCAACTGTGTGTTTGAAGTTGACGACTTTGAAGCCGACTGGCACTACACGAAACCCTTTGACTTTATCCATGGTCGCTCACTGGCCGGGGCGGTTAAAGATATGGATAGACTCACCAAGCAAGCCTTTGAGAATCTCAAGCCGGGCGGCTATCTTGAATTGAAGAGCATTGGCATGGCGACCTTTTGCGACGGTGATCAAGAAGGATATTTGAAAAAGGCGCCTTCAACGAACCAAATGTGCCGACTTATCCACGAAGCAAGCTCCAAATTCGGCAAGCAGATGCAGGACTTTAGTGGGTGGGAAGAGAGTCTCAAGGCTGCTGGCTTTGTAGATATTGTTGCTGATGTGGTGAAGGTGCCCATGAGTGCGTGGCCCAAGGATCCAAAACAGAGGGATATTGGCCGATTCACATACTCTGTGACTATCCAAGGCTTCCACTCTTTGCTGCCCAAGCTGCTGGTCGATATCTTGGGCTGGACGCCTCTAGAGGTCACAGTATTGATTTCCAAGGTCAAGCAAGAGCTGGCAGATGTCTCCATCCATCAGTACTTCAAGCTCTACAGCTTTTATGCCCGGAAGCCAGTGACTTGATGCTCTTATCAGACTGTCAATAGACTGCAATGCTAGTATTGAAAAGAGCTCGACAGCATCTGCTTCCTTCAATCACAATTTGAATATTCGAAAGATTTAGATAGAAAAATAGCTGTATCCTGGTGACTCATCCAAGGGTTACATTAATAAGTGAGGAGGGACTAGATATCCCTTCCCTTCTTAGAGCATCTAAGACGCGGCGTATTTCTCACTGACTCCTCTCTGGACGGCAGGACGCTGTGCGATCCTCTCGATCCATGCAAGCAGGTGTGGAAACACCTTCATCTCCTGCTCTGTGAAGCCGCTGCGTTGCCAGTTCTTCACCCACGCCCAGGTCCCAATGTCGGCGATAGAATACTTCCCCTGGCCCTTGCCAGCCAGAAAGTCCTTTGATTGTCCAGTATACTTGCCTGACAGCTGGATCTCGAGGACGCCAAAGACGCGGTAGGTCTCCTTTCGGAATCTATCGATGGCAACTGTACAGATGACCGTGTTAAACCTGAGTGATACAAAGCAGAGAGTCAATATATCAGGGTTGCTCACAGTCGATTTGCTCTGGGGCACGTCGGAAGAAGGTGAGGTTCCCTTGATACGGCGCACCGCTCCCATGCCAGAAGAACAACCATTGCAGAAGCTCGCTATGCTCAAGATGGTCTTGGAAGCCGAAACGGCCGTTTTGGTCAAATTTAAGGAGATAGAGGAGTTCGGCAGATGTCTCCATCACCGGAAATGGCTGAGATTGAGAGTTGTCAATAACGACAGGGATCCGACCTAATTCACATCAGCCCATATTGAATCATCCTTGGCCTCCTTACCATTAGGATTGAAGCTGAGAAACCAGTCTTTCTTCTGTTCATTGGTTGACGTGTTGCTGTATAGAATCATAGTGTCAGCTATAGGGTTAGGGTTAGGGTTTGAAATACTGCACTGACAGAAGAGTTGTGGTCCATTGCAAGCCATATGCATCTGCCAATTCCTCCAGCAGAATCTGCACCTTTTGCCCATTAGGAGTATTCTCGGTGATCAGGTGAAGATCCTAGAATTCCAGATCAGCGGGCTGTAGAGCGAGATGCCATCAACATACTGTTGCATTCTTCACATCTGCAGGGGTCTCCTCATGGTAGGCGTTGAAGTTCATCGTGTAGAGGGCATTCCATCAATTGGTGCATGTTACCAATAGAGCGTATTCAGTCAGATAAACCCTCAAGACTTAAATGACTGCCGTTTAGGCATTCTCCGATGGCGAGGCTCGCGATTATCCGGGTCCTGATAGATCCATTCGCACTTTTCCGATGGCCGGTTTTCATAAATCTGACGGCTGTGAATGAGTCTACCTTTTAACAAATTTCTATCTTATTCATTCATATCTATCTTCTCCCAAGTCATCTCCTCATCTTCCTCTGCACGATGGAACCCTTCCACCTCACGGCCACCGGCTACAATCTCAACTATCTGCCCGAGTACATCGCCCTCCGACACGGCTTCTTCCGTGAACAGGGCCTCGATGTCAGCGTGAACATCCCCACGCCATGGGACGGCGTGCTGGACGCCCTGGCCGACGGGACAGCCGACATGGCGCTGGGCGGCATCTGGGTGCCGTCCATGTACCGAGACCGAGTGCAGCACTACACGGTATTTGCGCAGATCGCCAACCGGTGTCCGTTGGCGGTCCTGCGCCGGGGCCCTGACGGCGCCGAGGGCTTCCAGCTGGGCGACATGGTTGGGAAAACCGTGCTGATGAAGTCGGGCGGCGGCGCCAGCGTGGGCCTGTTCTTCAAGATGTTGTTGCGTGAGCATGGCCTGGACCCGCGCACGATCGACTACATCCAGGATCTTGACGGCGTGATGCTGGGGAATCTGTTTGAGGGCGGCATGGGCGATTACTACGTTACCGATTACCTCTCAGCGCTGGCCATGGCGGCGCGCAACACGGAGGTCTCGATCGCCATGGAGATGGTGACGCAGGGCGACATCCCCTGGAGCGTGTATTACCGCGAGACGGCGACCATCACGCCGGCGATTCGCGATGCGCAGCGGCGCTTCTGCGTCGCCCTGGGCCAGGGGATCGATTGGGTGCTCGAACACGACGCCGAATCGTTCCGTGACGAGCTCGCCGAGCTGTTCCCTAATGTGCCCGTGGAAACGGTGGTCAGCGTCACCAACTCGTTTCGTCGCAACGGCATGTGGACCAGCACATCTGTGCCTCGCGCTGCATTTGACCGCTGGCAGCAGGGGCTTTGTGATGCGAGACTGGTCAAGGAGCCTTTGGCATACGAGACGATAGTCGACAATGGGCCTGCAGCTGCTCAGAGATAGATACTTAGTTCTCGAATACATAATAAAAGGTGTTCATTGCATTGTCATTATTCAAGCATGAATCATAGGGTTAGGGTTAGATCAATCACTGAAACCAGACCTCCCCATTGAACCCCCGATCATCAAACACAAAGTCCTGGAAGTCTGGCCATTGAGCAGCAGAACTGAGCATCTCACTCAAAGCATCGGCCGACAGCATGGCAGACAGCTCAGTAGAGCCTGCAGACGTCTGCAGCTGCTGCAGGACATCCTCAACCTGTTTCCCAAACTCCAGATGGCTTGCGTGGTGGTCCTGCTTATCCCCGGCGTGGTCACCGGCGACCAGCATGTCGACTGTGGCCATGGAGAGCGTGTCAAAGGCATCGCGGCACCCAACAGCCCCCGGGAAGCTCTCCGAGAGTGCCGAGAGTGTCGAGCCACAGGCCTGGAGGACGGTGATATTCCGACTCACGGGCGGGCGGTCGCGGAGGGTCTTGGAGAGCCACAGCGCATAGATGACGCCCAAGCCGGCCATGAACAGCTGGTGCACTGTCTTCCACCGAATGTCGACTTTCCCCTCGCGCTGCAGGACCTTGATGCTGGCGATCAACTGGGTGGACGCCTCAAAGGAGACCGCCAGCTCGTCTGTCGACACATGCGGGATGGTCGCGTTGGGTCGATAGAGCAGCAGCACCGCATTGTGGTAGATGGCGTCCCAGTAGGCCTGGCAGGCGAAGATGGACATCGCGTGGGCATCACCCAGGGGCGGCACCGTCGCATGCCACTCGTGCAGCCGCGGCAGGATATCCTGAACCCAGGCGGCGTAGTTGGCTCGAGGGTAGGCGATCCTGCGCGCCCACGCCTGGCTGTGCTGTACATGCTTGATCTCCGACTCCAGCTTGGACATGTTGACGAGGTGGTTGTGCGCCCGTTGGCGGTGCATGTCCCAGGCGCTGCCCTGGCCCCCCGGGGCCCCGGGGGGGGCAGCCCCGGGGTCCGGCAGCGGGACGCTGGTGCTTTCGTCGATGATGCCGACGGGGCGCCCGAGGGTGATGCACAGGAGCCGGTCGAACTGGTATGTCGAGTACCACAGCCGTCGTCTCTGGTGCAACATGACTGGATCCATGTGCAGGGACTGCTCCTCGGTCTCCCAGTGCAGGCCCATGTCGATACACAGCCGGAGGGCGGTGCCTGTCAAGTGCCACAGGCTCCCGCGGGCCGGGTAGAGGGCGACAAACTGAGCGAGCAGGAGAATGGCCCGCAGCGTATCCAGATCGCTCGGGGAATAGGTCAGGACCTTTTCAATGCAGCCCATGGCCGACTGGAAGCAGCCCTCGCTCTGGGTAGGGCGACCACCCGAGACGTGCGGGACATCAAACAGCGCGATGGCCAGAACCATGTACGCTGTGAAGAGGTCCTGTTCCAGCCCTCGCTCGGCGGTCGAGGAGTGCCCGCGGTAGGCGTTCTCCAGGGCCTGCTCGACCTCCCACGGCTCCACGATCGGGAGATGCGGGGTGCGGTACTGGAAGTAGACCTGGAGCAGATGGTTGGCCGCATGGCGAGGCGGAAGAGATGCCTCTGGAGCGGGCACCAGGAACGAGGAATCCGACACTCGCGGGCCGGCGAAGAGGGGAGACGGCAGGGCGTCGGTGCGGATGGCGGCCATGACCAGCCGGGCGAGGGTGAGGCCGCTGCTCTGGCCCAGGAACCGGGGCTGTCGCGACGGCTCGACGACAACGTTGCGGACGCTTTGAACCAGGTCCTGGAACTGACTCGGGCTGGCATCAGAGGCTGTCGGGCTGGTCATGGCCCTCTCCTTCTCCTGGTTGGCCCTCTGCAGCTCTTCCACCTGGCGGGTCAACCTGTCCACCTGCTTCTCCAGGTTGGACACGTAGTTCCGGGGGATCTGGAGCCGTTCAGCCACGCTCATCACCGACCATGGGGATCTCTCACCTCGGCTTGTTTCCCAGGGTGGTAGACCAGACACAGGGCGTCTGAACTCTCGCAGTTGGAGCAGCTGGGCTGCTTCAAGTCGCACTACTCATGGAATTGTCAGTGTCGGGTTTAGGGTTTAGGGTTAGGGTTTAGGGTTTAGGGTTTTGAGCATCCATACTTTCTGCTTTCTCCGACGGCATCTGCATCTGGTCAGCCTCTTATCTACTGGACAGACGGGATCTCGCACCTCTGACAGGCTGTCGCCCCCCGGGCTAGACGGGGGCCTACTCGCGATGGGGAGTGCATTAGGTTTCTTGCGGGCGCTCTGATGGGTGTAGTAGAGGTTATTGAAGCTGGCGGCGGAAATGACAGCGGGCAGATAAGATATCCCCATATTCGGAGATCTCCGAAAGGGGGCCCCGCCATTGTGGGGTAACACTGGCTGCAGGAATTGTTTCGGCTTCACCCGATGGACTGCATATCAGGCATATCAGAGAGATAATCGATTCTTATCGTCTATCAAGATATACAGTAATCCTTGGTTCTTCTGTAGTATATACTCTGGTGCAATGCGTGTATAGTGAGATATATATAATGCAGATGAGTCCACTGCCTTGATAATCATTTCTAGCAGTTGAGACCACTATTAAGAAAATGGAGTCTGCCACAGCGGACATCAAAACCCCCGGCATGGAAACTGCCAGCAGCCTTGTCGATGAGAGGACGGGCTCCCTCATTGAGATTGACCCTGTCAAGGAGGCAGCCGCCCGCAGGAAATTCGATCTCTACGTGCTGCCTGTCTCGGTCATCTTCCTGGTCTTGTCCAGTATTGATCGGAACAATGTGAGTGTGTCTGCTGGGCAACAAAGAAACAGTCCGCCGCTGATCACCACCAGCTGGGGAATGCGCGGGTGTTTGGCTTCGATGAAGACATCGGCCTCAAGGACGGTCAGTTTGGAAACATCAACACGCTGTCCAGCGTCTGCACCATCCTCTTCGAGCTGCCCTGGGTGCTGGCCGTCCAGCGCTTCGGGGCCAACAAGGCCATCGGCACCTCGTTTGCCCTCTGGAGCGCCAGCACGTTAGGCACGGCCTTTATCAAAAACTACCCCCAGGCCATTGTGTGCCGCATGATCCTCAACGCCGCCGAAGCCGGTCTTGCCCAGGGCTTCGCCTATCTGTTTTCCACCATCTACCCCCGGGAGCTGGCGGGCAAGCGCATCATGACAACCAACCTCGCCCAGTGCATCTCGGGCGCCTTTGGCGGCCTGTTTGCCTACGCCGTGCAGGAAATGGGCGCCCGAGATGGCCTCGAGGCCTGGCGGTGGCTGTTCATCATCGAGTTCCTGATCACGGTGTTTGTCGGCGGCCTCGGCTGGATCTTCCTCCCCAAGTCGGCCGAGTCGGCCTGGTTTCTCAATGCAGAAGAGAAGGAGACAATGCGACTGAAGAAGCTGCGGGACACGGCCCTCAGAGGAGACGACAAGCTGGATCGCAAATGGATCCGGATTGCCTTGACGGACCCCTTTGTCTGGCTCCTCGGCACGGCCTTTTTTACCTCCTCGGTTGCCATCAACGGATTTGGCGTCTTCTGCCCGACCATCATCGAGGGCCTGGGGTGAGTCTTTCCATTAGGATCTTACGGCCGTATCACTGACTGAATGCGTGGAGATATGCGTCCCTCCAAGTGAATTACATGACCATCCCCATCTATGTCGTCGGTGCCGTCTCGCTCGTCATCCAGGTCTACTTCTCCGACAGGCTCAAGCAGCGCGCGGCTTTCATTGTTGGATGCTGTGTTCCAGTGGCAGTCGGCTATCTCATCTGCGTTGGAAGTGCCAATGCCCATGCTGGCTATGCGGGCATGTTTGTCCTTGTCTTGGGTGAGCTGATTCCTGTTTATAGTATACAGCAATCTAACTCCAATATAGGACTCTATCCAATCTCCACCTTGGCAGTAACCTGGATATCAACCAATCTGTCGCCAGACAGCAAGCGTGCAATCGGTATGCCCCTGGCCTATTCGATCGGAAACATCTCTGCAGTGGTTTCATCACAGCTATACCCGACCCAGCAAGGGCCACGTTATATACAGGGAAATGCCATCTCAGCCGGTCTGACGGTTGTTGCCGGCTTCCTTTACGCTTCCTGCTGGCTGATGCTCAAACGCAGAAACGCTCGCAAGACAAATCTCATTGCTCAAGGAGCCACGACTAATGGGTTGGAAGGAGACATGAGTCTCGATACCATGTATATTCTTTGAGCGCAACTAATATGGTTTCGGCCTTTGTCATTCGTTCATCTTGGTCTTATTTTCCAACTCAGCTAAACGATATAATGAACTGCAAGCTTCTATTGGTATATAATTGACATTACAGCGGTCTTGGTCGCGTCA
This sequence comes from Penicilliopsis zonata CBS 506.65, assembly GCF_001890105.1. Classification (NCBI taxonomy): domain Eukaryota; kingdom Fungi; phylum Ascomycota; class Eurotiomycetes; order Eurotiales; family Aspergillaceae; genus Penicilliopsis; species Penicilliopsis zonata. The sequence goes on from NW_019208934.1 coordinate 194,744, forward strand.
TGGAGTAGACTTGGTTGTGGCTATGGCATTTTAATACTCCTCTAGCATGTGGATAGGGCCATATCCATATACCCATAACTAGATGGCTGTAACCACAAGATTTAAGTTGAGAGCTCAACGCTGGCAGATATATTAAACCTAAATCATTATATAAGATATACTTCTAAGAAAAGGATCAAAGTTTTTGAAATTGAACCAACACTAGAGAGTTGAGTTATATATAGCAGGATATATGAATTAAAGGATATCATCTTATTTTCACAACAGCTCCTATATATCTGGTAGTGTTTATAAATATATTTTGATAGTCTACATTCCTAGTAACCTGCCAACAGCTATCACTAGATATGTGAGCTGAAAGTAGTTCTTCCACCTGAGGATAGGTGCTTTATCTCTTATAAAGTACTAGTAATAAGGATATGTTTTGACTGTCAATTATCTCATAATTACTATTCTTTTTACTTAGTATTCATATAATTGTTTTTGCGTCTTAACTGTCAAAATCAATGCCCTAGATTAGGCCTCCTAATAGGCTGCTAATAATCACTAGCTAGAATAGAGTTAGCTAATAGTTAATGAAAAATTAATCTTACCTAAAATTTCATTATCTGACAATTATTTTTAAAATCTTGACTATTTATATATTAACTAGTGCCTCACTCTATACCTCCTTTTCACTTCTCTTACTCCTCACAACATCCTACGCCCACTTATCTGGGAGTTATAAGAAGTTATTGGATTTAATTAAGTGTGATACTTTTATCTATTATTTCCATTTAGCCTCCTGAGGGCGCATCCTGTAACCTGCATCATCTTTGACAATTACAAGCAAAATGTCTGCGTACACTGAGATTCGTCGTGATGGGTTCATCTCAATATTTGGCCGCTTCTTGACAGATGATCGAATTGACCGAATCGAAGGATCTCAACTTCGGAGCATGTTTTTGCCAAAATTGTCACGCGAAGGACAAAAGGCATTAAGAGACAACCGCAACTTCGTCCGTTCCCAGTTGAAACACTACGGAGTTCAAATTGACGGAAAGAAATTCTTTGGCAATGGGACTGCACTGCTGAAGGCTGCGCTCCAGGCTGGGAAGTGCGACCAGGTCCCTGACCACATTCTGGAGCTGCAATGGCAGATGCATGAAGAATGGATCAGTGAATTAACCCCTGAGCAACTCTCCTCCAACCCGGAATGGGTCGTGCAAAGATATTTTCTGTCTGCTGGCAAGCCTGACCATACCAAAACGACCACTGTCGTCGGCATACCCCTTGATCGATATAGCCAATATCGTTCTGGGAAAGTGATGGATGTCGCTGACAAGATCACCGGTTTACACCATAGGAAAGCCTTGGGACCAAAAACCCAGGTCATTTTCATGGGCTGGAATCAAGCAGCCGTCGAAAAAGCAGCCAAGCAGCACCCCACCGAGGAGGCGAGACGAGTAAAGAACAAGGAAGATGAGCGGAAGAGGAAGCGAGAAAAATTGCATACAGAGCATCTAAACAGCCGCAGCCAGCAGACCGAGGATATGACTCCTGTTGGCAGCTACATTGTTGACTGTGAATTCATTGAGACGGAGTGGCCAAGCATGGCAGACGATCTCCGCCTTGACATCCACAAGACCAAAACACCCAGTGTTTTCAAAGCCGACTTTGATTTCGGGGTTTTTGAAGGGGTCATGATCGTTTGTGCTGATGAGGCTGCACTGGATGCATACTGCACTGAAGCCGAGGGCGACTTTTCGGATGAAGAGGATGAAGAGGATGATGTTCCAACCAAGGAGGACGTCAAACTAGGCACTAAGAGAAAACTACCAGCTCCGAAACGCGTGGGGAGGCCCAAAAAGTCCAAGGCAGAGCAAGGTCAGCCTCGGAAATATCTGCTGAAGCTCAAAGGCCGCGAGACGGGCGAGGGGATGATTTGCTATGAGGCGACCAGCGGCACTATCAACTTCAAGGATCAAGCCTTTGCTCGCTTTAAAGGAGAGGCGGATATCTCCGGCATAGGCTCTGGAGTATCATTTCTTGCACGCAAGATCTCTACTTTGCCTGGCCCATCTAGGAATGATTGGGCAGACTATTCGGAGAGACAGTATGAGAAGGAACGGATCAATAGATGGCGTTAATGTCATTACTTAAAGCACTAGAAGATAAACTGGATTGCCACCCACTTGGTTAAGGGTGTACTAGAGGCATAGAATATATCAAGCATGAAGACTCTGCATATGTAAAGGTTGTCACTGTTCTAATAGAGATATATAAAAGAGACTTTTATTATAATTAGATACTAAGAAGATCATCTACTATGGTATAGTTAGTGCTATAAGGCGATATAAGGATAAAATTATGTATATTAATTGATAATAATAAGAATATTCCATCAGCCTTAAGTTTCACTGAACAAGTCAAAGTTCTTTGGTGATGGATTACTAGCATACTGCTGGTAGAGTATAGACTGGGCCTCAGTCAGAAACCCAGCATTGACAAGGCACTGCATCATCGCTGGTTTTGTGCCGGACAAGCCACACAGGATGTGGCCGGCATAACCTTCCCAATACTCGCCCACCATCTCGTCCTGGATGTGGTTGAGAACGTTGGGCAGGGAAACGGATATCCCTCGGTCTAGCTGGGCCTTGATGTCAGTCAGGCTGTCAACTACGCGATGTCGGATCCTGAACACATCTGTAGTTGCGTCCAACTGCTCTGTTTCCAAACACAGCGCCTGCCAGTTCAGCTGGTGTTGCTGCTCTGCCTCTTTCACGACCTCCTCCATGCCGATGAGGTAGAAGGACATCCGGGAGCGCCAGTAAGAGTCATCTAATGGGCAATTCACTGCTCTCAGTAGGGAATGGAGGGTTTGATGGTCCAGATAGTCAAGAATGATACATCTGATCTCGTACGGCAGCATGGACTGTGTGGAGGATGGCAGCGTTGAATTTGCTGACCGAGTGTGGTGAGCTTCAATAAGTTTCTTCATACTCATAATCTTCAATGGCTCTTCTAGAGAATTTTAGTACGAGTAGAATTAGTATAATATAAATGTAATCAGATGAAAATTACTATACCATATGTAGTGCTGGATCTTTGCCACTCCTCTTGATCCTGGCAACCCATCTCTCGTGCCCTTCGTGCCGCCACTTCTCTCTCACGAGCCTTGCGCAGAACCAGCGCGGTTGCAGGCCGAAGATACTCCGATTCCACCTTTGGGCCGATGATGCGCCGCGCCATTGTCCAACAGTGCATATGCATGGCAAGAGCCAGTGTGTGCCAGTCTCGCTTGGGTTCTTCCCCCGCCCACCACCACGACAGGCGAGAATTCACGACGGTGATCAGCTCTGGATCTGTCTCCTCGGGGATTCCAATCACCGCCTGGTTTATATCTCGGGCAGCCGCGTAATACCACCGGGGGAGGAGGCGGTCTCCGATAATCCCAGGGTGATGGCCAACGCCCGTCACTCGATGGCGCTGAATGATAGGATCATAGATGATGAGTCGATACAGATTGGACCAAAAATGCTTACCCCTTGTTAGAAACCTATTTTCCAGCTCTCTAGCGTCTATCCAAAGCCATCCAGGGAAATCGAGAACGTGACGCTTCCACCACTCCTCCTCGAGGAAAAAGTCCTCGCCTCCCGAGCCTCGGTCGAGACTGATGCTACAAATAATACACCTGCCATCCATCTCAGAATAGAGGGGATAAAAGGAGGATAGAAGAAGAGGATAGAAAAGAATCTACATATCACGTCTACGACTATATGACAAGTATATTGGTCTGTACCATGGTACTACAACATCCGATGAAAGTCTTAGATCATCAGAGATACACGACCCTGGGACATTGACTGGTAATTCATAAAATCAGTATTGAAAATAATTCTAGGAGAGTGTTTAAACCACTACTGAGGAATCTGTGCTTTCTCCCTACTATACAGACCTTTTAGAGTGAATACCTCCAGTACTACTCACTAGAATAAACCCATTAACTAGATGACAGGTACTTGAATCGGCCATGATATATTTACTATATTCACTCTCTTCAGCTTTCCGTGCCCCTTGACCGTTGACTATAATTGAATAAGGATAAGCCCTTCATGTTACCCTCTTAGGCCCAGTGGTAGGAACATATTGGAGAGAGATCTATAACCAGGTTACAGGTCAGGCGCCCCTTGAAAAAGCCAAGGCGCCCTATGCCAAGACGCTAATAGTTAAGCAAGAGTAAGTGAGCTGTATTTAAGATATAAATAGTTTATAGGGCGCTATAGCTTAATCACTTTTTTATTACTACTTTATAATTTAATAACTACTTATATTTTTTTCTTATCTAAATTTTAGCTATTAATAAGTACTTATTAACTAATTAGATTACTTCTCCTTATAGCTCTTATTAAGGATAATATAAGTACTTATTAACTAATTAAGAAGTATAAAAGGAATAATACTAATATATATAATAGAATAGAAGTAGTATAAGTAATATATTAAGAATATAAGAGATAAGAAACTTAAGCTTCTTAAGTTTAAAAAGATATATTAGTAAAAAGCTTAAATAAGTACTTCCTAATTACTTAATAAGTACTTATAAAGTACTTTTAAACTATACTAAAATCTATTATAATAAAGTCTACTACTATATACTTAAATACTTATATTATATTATAAATATTTCTAAAATACTTCTTAAATACTTATTAACTACTTATTAACTATTTAGTATATATTCTTCTCTACTAATAATCTATATTAGTATATCCTTAAGTATAAAGATTAAGAGTTAAAGGCTAGCTCTAATAGTTAGATCTCTTAAAAAAAAGTAAATATAACTATTAATAAATAAAGTATAAAAATATTTCTTAACTACTTATTAATTACTTCTTAACTACTTAAAATAGTATAAAGATCTTTTTATTAAAAAGGAGACTAAAAATAAAGCTAAAAAAATAGTAGCTATAT